>NC_034596.1:62409143-62421643 GCF_900095145.1 Mus pahari
TCCTTCCTTCCTTCCTTCCTTCCTTTCTTTCTTTCTTTCTTTCTTTCTTTCTTTCTTTCTTTCTTTCTTTCTTTCTTTCTTTCTTCCTTTCTTTCAGTAATATCCCCCTCCACATATTCTTTTTCTGTTCTGCTATTTTCTAGTTTTAGACCTCCAGTATTTTCGATTCCTCTTTCATTTACCGAGCATGGTATATGGTTTTTGTTTTTTGTTTTTTGTTTTTTTTCTGTTTCCTTTTGTGTTCAAGTTGGTCTAACTGAGATGTCTCCATTTCAAGCAATTACACTGATGCATTTCCACTATTTGTTTGTATCCAAAAATTGTTTTCCACATAACTAATTTTCCAAATATTTAGTAGTCTCTTAATTCTCAAGATTACAAAAGCTTGTATTTCTGTTTTGCTGAGAGTTCACTCACTTTGAAATATGAGCTGTAACAGTTTCTCGTCCCATGATGAAAAGCAACAGAGAAAAGACCTGTGGAAATTTGGCCACTGGGAACGTAGTTGAAGCCACTTCCAAGTAGCTATGATATCAGTGACCGTGACCTGAACATAAAAAACTACAAATTTGGTCAATTCTATCCATTATAGGGCAATTGGCAACATTTGATTATGGGTTGCAGGTGAGAGAGTATTGTGCTAAAGTAAAACTTCTACATTTAGTAACAGTATTGTAAGCCTATGTGAAATATTTACTGAAAGATTTTGTATAAAAGGACATGATATAACCAATCTATACCCATAAAAGATATCAGACATGTGCATTCATATACATATATTTGTATAGCAGATAGAATATGAACTAATATAGATGAGAACTCCTCATTCTGTCTTATTTTGTAAAGAATGCATTTCAAGTGTTAATAAAAACAGCAACAGGTTGACTTAATTTATACAGATCTGAAATCTGTTCTCTTGATGAACGCATAAAAGCTTATGTTTTACATCTCTAGAAGATTGTTCTCATATTAAACTAAAAAGACGTTTTATGACCTTTTGAAAATTATCAAGAGGAAAAAATCATCATCAAATACTGACATAAGCTCCACGAAATTGCAAATAAAAATTATGCTGGGAAACTGACTTTCTCAATAAAATATTTGTCAAGTAAATAGATTAATCCTCCACGCACAGTGGAAGCCAATTAGTGAAGGAACATGATAAATGTTAGGTGCTTTTTGTGAACTACTTCAGAGTCTTGTAGAATCTTATTGTAGAATATTATTCTTAGTCAAATTAAAACACATGATCGGTCATTTTGAAAAACACTTTAGAAAAAAGAAAACCTTGCAATTCCCAGAATAATTCTCTAGGTATTTCCAGGGAGAGCCATAAAGATGTGGTCATTTACCATATACTATCTGTAATTATTCACTGATATCTGTTAACTCTATGTGATTTAAAATGAGATGACATATTGGACTTTATTTTACTAAGAAATGTGGCCACATAAACCTACGAAATATCAAACCACAGGAAGTACCATAAATAAATGGGATATTTTACTAAGGTGGCACATAACTTCAACACATGCGTGTATATATAAGAGTGGGGGAAAAAAGGTACAGTCATACTAGAAAGTTGGTGATCTCTCTCCCTCTCCCTCTCCCTCTCCCTCCCCCTCCCCCTCCCCCTCCCCCCCTCTCTCTGTGTATGGTGTATGGTGTGGGTGTGTATGTACCTCAGTGAGAACTAGTTTTCTGGATTGGTTCGCAAAGTCCTCTTTTTACTACCAATTTTATCTATAAATATAATATAACACAAAATATATATCAGTATATCAGAAGTCACACTATGTGAAAAGGTACCATATATATAATCTGTTTGGAACTTGAGGCCATTTGAATTTATAAAGCAATTATTCCAAAGAGTGTCTCTAAATTAATTCCCTGGATCCACTTCGTTGATATGGGATATCAATAGTATTTTAATATATTTTGTTGTTTCATTTTTATTTTTCATGGGAACAATACATAATATCAGGTGGAATTTAGCTGGTCCACTATAGTGGTTTAAATAGGAAAAAAAGTCCTGCATCTACATAGGTATTTGAATATCAGTTTTTTTACTGGTGATGCTGTTTGGAAATATTAAGTCCAGCTGGAGAATACATATCACCAGGAGTAGGATTTGAGAGTTTAGAGTCTCACCCCTCTTCCACTCTGTGCTTTGAGTGTTCTGTTGATAAAAGTCCCCTCATCTTGATGCAATGGCCACCTCATGCTTTGCCCCTTGCAATTATTCGAGCTTTCATTGGAACCAAAACAAACTCTTCCTTTTAAAGGCACCCTTGGTCATGGTACTTTAACACAGCAAAAGAAAAATAACTAAGATACCTAGAGATTATATTATTTCTTTCATTTTTTATTTCTAACTGTTGTTCTTATTTTACATATGTGAGTGCTTTGCCTGTATATGTAACCATACTGTGTGTATTCCTGGAGACTGTAGAAGCTAGAAAAGCATCCCAGAACTGCTAGAACTGGTGCTATGCACAGCTATAAGTCCACAGGAGGATGCCGGAAACAAAACCCAGCGGCATGAGCAGCAAGTAGTCTTAATTGTGAAGTTATCTCTCTATCCTTCAGGCACTCTACTTTAACTGCCCATTTAAAGAATATTTTACACACTTCTACATATCCATTTTTACAAGTAAATATCACCAACTCCATAGGAGGTTGGCAAGCATTGTATATGACGTTAAAACCACAATTTAGATGACCGAGCATTTAGAGGTAGCAATTTGTACTGAAATTCACAGCTCAGCACTAGTCTCCCTTTGTATTGGAACCAAATTTTTTTCTACAGTAAGTCATATACTTCTTGTCAGTAGCATTTTTTTTTTTTTGGCTACTTTATTGGTCATTCATTAACTGTTATGTCTTACCGTCATGATAGGATTGAGATAATGTCATTTTTCCAAATCTGTTGCCATTCCTTTTTATGAGAAAAACACATATGTTTCATGATGGGCCCACTCACATCTTCTCATAGTTCCATTGTTACCTTTTGTTATTATCTCATTTCATGTTCAGTCAGCTACATTTGGGATTTTAATGATGGTACCTTGCAAAGTCTATAATATAATTTAACCTAGTTAGAAGCAAGAGTTCATCTGTTTTTGTCTTTCTCTAACATAGCAAGGATTTAATAGACTTTTCCTATTAATGTTAACATATGGTAGAGTAAAAATTTCCAAACAAGACTGACTTCTATCCTTCGCTGACTCCTGCTGCCTGAGAACAGAATGCCCTATAAACCACCTCAGGTAGAGACACCCAATACTGCCACTTGAGGACTATGTGTATTGTATGTCATCCAGGTATGGGATTCAGATACTCACAGTAACTCCACCCTGACATCTGAAATTTCTAAGCCTACACAACTCTCCCAGGTAGTATATCTTAGTTCTACTGACCCCAGCCTCTGCCAGCTAAGGAACACCTTAGAACCCCGTGAACCTTCCACAGAGTTCTGAGGACTGCTGTGAGGACATTCAAATGCTACAGAGGTCTCATTCCTCTTCTCTCAAGCTATACCTAGAACCAGCTGAGCTGGGAACAATCTGATGGCTTACGTGTGCATCAACACTCAGTTCCCCCAAGACTGAACTCCAAGGAAAATTTAGTAGGTTCATAACCAAGCAACTTGGGTAACATTACACAGTAATTAAAATATGCGTTAAACAAAGGTTAGATTTTAACTCCCATCACAGAAGTATAAACACTAAAAAGAGAAAATACAATATGTCTGCTTCCTCTAAAATTAATTTTCTAAAAGTAATGTTCCCCGACACAGAAAACTATGACTGTAATAAAGCAATTATATATACTTCCAAGAAACTCAAATAAGATATGAATAAAGGCCAACATAAAGACCACAATAATGTTAATAATTGAATAAAATAAAGAACAGTTCAAGACCTGAAAATAAAATTTAATGAAATAATTACTTAATAAAAGGCAAGGCAAAATAAAATTTGAAATGAGAAATTTAAAAAAAGTTGAATGAGAAGCTTAATTGAAAGTGTCACCAACATGAATGTACCAAGTTGAAGAAAGAATATTAAAGTATAAAGATAAGATGAAAGAACTGGATCTGATTCAGTCAAGGAATATATTTTAAATCCAGAAAGAAAAAAAAACCAGAATATACAGGAACTTTAGAACTCTATGGAACAACCAAACCTACAAATCACAGGTAAAGAAGAAAAAGAAACCCAGTTCAAAAACTTAGAAACTATTTTCAATAAATTCATAGAAGAAAATTTCCCAAATCAAATTAACAACTTAGTATGCAAAAGAAAAGAACAACAAATATACAAAATTGGGAACAAAACAATCTCACCACAACATATAATAGTCAGAATATTAAGTGTACAGAGTAAGAAAAAAAAATGAATGATGCAAGACAAAGAGACTAAGTTACATGTAAAGTAGGACCATCAAAGAAAAACATAATTTTTCAAAGAAGATTTTAAAAGCTAGCAGGGTTTGGCAGATGTTCTTCAGGTTCTAAAATTCCACCAATGCTAGGACAGACTACTATACCCAGCACAACTACTAGTTGTCATTGAAGGAGAAAGAGAAACTTTGCATGATAAAACAAACAAACAAAAAACAAAACAGATTAAAGGAGCTTATGATCAGCAAGCTAACTCTATAGAGGATAGTGGAAGAAATACTTCAATATGAAGAGAAGAAATATGTACCCAAGAGGGCACAGGAAAAAAAGCAGCTTCAGATAATTGATCAAACAAAGAATTGAAAAAAAAAATCACAAAATAAAATGTCAGCAATTATGGGGCTGGAGAGAGGGCTTAGCAGTTAAGAGCACTGACTGCTCTTCCAGAGGTCCTGAGTTCAATTCCCAGCAACCACATGGTGACTCACAACCATGGGTAATGTTATCTGACACCCTCTTCTGCTGTGTCTAAAGACAGTGACAGTATATTCACATATATAAAGTAAAGTATTGTCTTTCTCCCATGCTAGCCTCTTGTTTTAATTCTTTCTGAATTCTGACTGGCTGGCTTAACTCAGGACTTCTGGCTCAAACTACTCTCTAAGCTGACTAATTCAAATTTGGATCCTCTCAGTTTCTCATTGAATTGCTCTACTGGGCTTCAAACTAACTCTGGCAGTTTGTTCTAATCTTCTGGTTCTTTCCTTTTGTGTATTTTTAAATCATCATCATCATCATCATCATCATCATCATCATCAATCATCATCATTTTATTTATATTGCAATCATTGCCCCTCACTCCAGGCCCCCACCCCCCACAGTTCCTCATCCAATTCCTCCTCTCCCTTGCCTCCAAGAGGGTGTCCTCCCTCCAACAGACTTCCCCCTTCTCTGGGGCCTCAAATCTCTCGAGGATTAAGCACATTTTCTCCCACTGAGGCCAGACCCAGCAGACCTCTGCTATATTTGTGCCAAGGGCCTCTGACCAGGCCGGGTATGCTCCTGGCTGATGGCTTAGTCTCTGGGAGTTCCCTGGGGTCTGGGTTATTCTCTGGCTTCAGGTGCCTCTGCTGACCTGCACTGAACTGCACGAAGTCATGAACAATCTTAACTCCACTGCACTGCACTCATTTAAGTCAACTGCACCAAACTCAACTCCACTCAAGTGAACTGCCTGACCCTCCCTGGGCTGCTCTTGAGTAGGCTCTCTTTCCTGTCTGTCCTCTTGAGAGTTGAGCATGTCCTGTCTTTGAGTCATTCTGTCAAATCGTTCTCTGATTCATATCTTTGTCTGCCTTTAAATGCCACTTTCAAATATGGCTGCTTCCTTCTATAAACTAACCTTACTTTCATTGTTTGGAATTAAAGGTGTACACTAAGGGTATGCCTGTATTCTAGCCAGACAAATTATGATCACACAGACCTAGATGGGTTTTTGATGTGATTCCTTGCCAGAGCAACTATGTTCCTGGATCAAAATTCTACAACTTCAAGGTCAGCTTGATCTACATACTTAGCTCCAGGACAGCCAAGACTATACACAGAGGGAAATGAAAGTGTGTGTGTGTGTGTGTGTGTGTGTGTGTGTGTGTGTGTGTGTATGTGTGTTTGTGTGTGTGTGTTTAGAAATGAGGCAGTTGAAGCCAGAGAATAACACAAACACCAGGGAGCTCCCAGAGACTCAGGTACTAACTAGGAGCTTACATGAGCTGGTCTGAGGCCCCTGGCACATATATAGCAGATGTCTGCCTGCTCAGGCCTCAGTGGGAGAAGATGTGCTTAATTCTGGAAAGACTTGAAGCCTCAGGGAAGAGGAGGAAGAGGAGGGGGAGGGGTGGACACCCTCTTGGAGGCAACTTTGTTTTTAGAAATAACCATTTTAGTTTTTTCTGAAATTATTTTGTAAATTATAAGATAAAATGTATTCTAACATCAGTTCTATACATTTCATTTCACAAGGTTAAAAAAATAAGTTTGTGAAATAAATCTACTTGTTATGTTAAATGTAACTCTTTTGTTCTATAGCCTTGTCATAAATGAATATCAGCAGTCTTTCCTACTTATCCCATGAAATCGTTTCTTTTTTTTTTTTTTTACTTACATGCCCCAAACTTAGTACCAAAACAAAAACACAAATAACAACAACAAATGGAAATACAGAGAATTTAAGCATAGTTTTCTTTGCAGTCACTAACATTTGATTGGCATTTGGCAAGTACCAAGAGACTTCTTTTTTTCTTATCTTTATAAATTCTAACTTTACTTTGCAAAAGCACAAACCTTTCTGTCTTACTTAGGGTTTTATTGCTGTGAAGAGACACCATGACCACAGCAACTCTTATAAAAGTCTTCATTGGGTCTGGCTTATAGTTCAGCGGCTTAGTTCCTTATCATTATGGCAGGAAGTGTGGCGTCATGCAGGCAGACAAGGTGGTAGAGAGATAGTTGAGAGTTCTACATATAGATCCACAGGCAGCAGGAAGTGAGTAAGACACACTTCCTCCAACAATGCCACCACAACACCAACAAAGCCACACCTCCTAACACTGTCACTCCCTATGAGCCTATGAGCACTCCCTATGAGCCTATGAGGGCCATTTTCTTTCAAACAACTCATCTTCTTTTCCAAAGATAAGCATGAATAATTTAGAAAAATGGGTGTTGATATCCAAAGGAACACAACAGAAATTTTGTATCTCTTGAACAACTTCAGTGATGACTTTCTACCCCCCCCCCCGCCCCCTGGAAAAACACCAATCTGTAATTCACATCTAGCAGTTCACCTTCTTCACATTCATTTAGAAGGAAGAATAGAGGGAGGGAAGAAAAGGGAGGAAGAAAAGTTTGGAGGCAACTGACATTCAACAGTTACTATGTCTTTTCTTAAAGTACTTATTAAAGTGCTTGGTTTAATTTATAAGCTCTTTGGGTAATTTTTATGCTTTATTAACATGTAGGTTAAAATATTTAAAGGTGGGAAAATTCATGGACTGAAATGCCTTTCCAGATTGAGAAATGCTACATGACTGCTAAATATATATTGGTGTAAAATTTTATATATATATATATATTGCTGTGCAATAATAAATAAATAAATAACACATCGGGCCCATCCCTCCAATGTTTTTTTAGATAAAATAATAACTCAAGGGCTATTAAGTATTTCTGCATTCTACATAATATAGAATAATTAAATGCAGTCAGGAAAATATTATATATACATATATGTATTTTTATTTTAAATATGGTAATAAATCTTAGTGACAAGGCCAGACAAAATATCCCTTTCAATGTAGTTTCTCTATCTAAAAAGCATTTATTAAAAATCTGTAACAATTCCAAAAATAATTAATTTTAGGCCATATTGACAAAAGATAAATTGTCAAATGTTCTATGTTATTTGGGTCAACTATTGTTTTCCCCTGATTTCTATTTGCAATTCACCTAGACTTCAATCAAACACAGTGAGGGAATGAAAAGAAGGTGAAGGTTTTGGGGTTTTCTAATTCAATTAAACTGACAGTATCAATTATACAATGGGAGTCTCAGCAGGGCATCGTCTTTGTCCTTTCAGATAAGGAAGGAAAAAGTAATTCTAAACCAAACCTTGAATATCTTAGACAACAAGATCAGCAAAAATAAACCCAATTGTTTTCCTGTTAAATTTAATATTTTCTGTTTAAAAAGATGTCTATCTCCTAGTGTAGGAGAACAGAGACCATTTAATTTCTGTCCACAAGAGATTTGGAAGGGTTTAACTTCAACAAGAAAGTGGTAATATTTTGATGGTTAATTAAAAAAAAAACATTTTATGAAGGAAAGCTTGATATACTCATTCATCTTTATATTAGTTGTTATTTATTTTGTCCAAGGCTTACTAGAATTTTGCTACAATTTGTTCTAATTTACATAGAACTTTGTCCCTACTGAGTAACTTTAATAGTGTTAGAAGGTACCATACATGTTATTGGAGTTAACAGTAATCATCAATTGTAGGGTGCAAATGAAGCTCCCAGTCAGCATATATTGTTTATATGAGCCAGCTATGTCAAGGTCCAAACAATACGATCTATGTAAAACTGGCAAAGCCTTTCTCTGTCCAGGCACGAGTGTTTGAAAATGATTAACTCAAGTGCATACACAAAGTAGAAACTTCAGCTTCCTCCTCTTGGATTTTTGCACCATGATGTGTAGCTCATCTGACCCCAGCTTTTATATTTATTTCTAGCATTTATTTAGTGCCAATGTCCTTTCTTCATTTTTTCACTGCCCCCAGTAAGAGTGTCACAGCCAGGCTGGATTTGGGAAGCAATCTCATCCATATGTGAATCCTGAGAACTATGATAATGACAGATCTGACAAGATATTCTCATTGCTGAAACAGAAGCATGAATGTTATGGGGGCAACCAATCAATTTCTGATTGGATTTAAAGCTGAATGCACAAAATGTAATCTGTTGCCAGAGACTCTTAATGGGATCACAAATCAGTGGCTAGTAAGGCAGGCTATAGGCCTTAAGGGAGAACATATTACTGCTATTCTGCTAAATGGACATAGTATTAAGTTATCCAGAATGAGTTATTGCTATGTTCAATGCACCTTCCAACCCTCATTGGAGAACCCTCTTCTTACAGTTAATAGCAAATAACACAAGATCCTCAGTGGTCAACTCGCAAAGAATGGCGAACTGTCAAGTGTTAGTGCCTAAATGGGATATGCATATTAAACTCTTCCACCCAAGGTTCAGATATCTTCCTGGAAGATGGGACAGAAATAATTTAAGAACAAGAAGTGGAGTATGACTTTAAGGAAACTGCTTTCCAGATACAACAGGAAAGTTTATGTATGCACTCATATTGATTGTGACAGGAAGTACAAGAGTTTTGCAACTTTGAGAAAGACAAATCTTTAACACACAGAGAGGAAGTTGAGCACAAAATCCTACCCCTAGCTACCCCTAGCTAGAACGAATGGCATTTGGTAGCTGCTGGGAGATGGAGAATGAGCTTCTAATTTCCTATACTAGTGTGACCCTAGTGAGGAGTGTGACCCTAGGGAGGAGTGTGACCCTAGGGAGGTGGGACATACTCTAGAGAGTGACCCACACATGATTAGTTGGGCAATACAAATTGGACTTGATGGATTAATAATGATAACATCAATAATAATAAAGTTTAAAAACAAGAAAACTTGTGTATAGGGAAATAGGGTGGATCTGAAAGTTTTGGGAAGGGGAGGTGAATATTGATAACTAATAAAAATATTAATTTTTATTCTACTTTTCGTTGTTTGATTAAATTAAGCTTTTACAATTTTCCCATCTCTACTATCTTAAAAGAAATCTTTCCTACATTCCTACATATTACTTAAATTCTTATATCCATTTTCAAAAGAGTTCAGTGTTTCTTAGGTACCTGTCAGTCACACAGCCTGCTGAAGTTTGCCTTCTGATTCACCTCTCTCTCAGAGGAACACTTTGGCCTTACTTTCTGGATTCAGAAATTTATTCATCTAAACTCTTTCTGGCATGTTACATCGTTCACTATGTCTTCATTTTGAAAAGTGTTTTAAAAATTCTCTGAAACAAGGTTAGTTTTTGGTTCTTTTTTAAGGTTCGTAAAAACTTTTTCCAATAAAAATGGTTTTATCCTTCAAATTTATATGAAGACCTCACTTTTGCTTTGTTTACACCATATCGCTTTAGTTGGTGCATGATTCAATACAGGCTTAGGACAACTTTTGAAACCAAAGTCATACAAGTTAAAGTGTTCTATTCGAGTAACATTTTAAATACTGTCACAGAAAAACTTTCACAAAATAGTATTATTTTTCACATTCATGTAATATTCAAACTAATCCTTTATTTATGTCATCATGCTAGTGTAAAAACCTAGGAGGAGAATTTGGACATGATGTGCTATAAAAAATATAAATTAATAATAAAGAACCCAAATAAATCCTAAGATAGTTTAGTTAGAAATAGAGTATATTCTGACTTTATTTTTGGAAATGACAAGTCTCTTAAATGAAATGATTGAAATATATATAAAATTATACAACATATTAGCTAGCATCTATGCATAGCTCCTAGATTATCACTGAGGTAATACACATTAATTATCATATTTGTTTCAGTGCATACAATACCTCAGATTAAGACATGCTGAATTACAGGAGTATAAATTTATTACTAAATTTAAATTTTCATTATTTGATGATTGTGCCATTTGCTAATTATTGTTTATGTGTTGTTGATTACTAATTGTATCATAAAATTTTGCTACTGTGTGCACCTTTAAAATGAAAATGCACTGTGTATTTAATATTTTCATATTCTGTCACATCTTTGATGCTGAAAAATTATTCTGCTCCGTCATCCCAGTATTAAGCTACTAACTAATGTCTTATAATTATATAAAGATCTATTGATGAGTATATCTTTAAATGATCATTATAGAAGTTCCTTTATGGAGTAGATAGAAGTTAACACAGAATCACATAGCTAGTTACTGGACAGAGAATGAGTAATTGCAGTATGTTCAGCCCTAACTGGGACATGTATCTTATACTCCTTTCTCCCAAGGCTCAGACATCGTTGTGGAAAAGAGGACAAAAAGACAAAAAGAGCGAGTGTGTGTGTGTGTGTGTGTGTGTGTGTGTGTGTGNGNGAGAGAGAGAGAGAGAGAGAGAGAGAGAGAACGAATACAATGAAACAGTGTTTTTCATACACAGCAGGGCATTCAGGCTCAAGCCAGATAGAATGCCAGTGCACAGTGGGGAGGTGGGCATGTAGTCCCACTTCTAGCTGACAGCTTACTGGGAACTGTTGGAGTAGAATAGTCATTAATGGTGCAGACCTTGGTAGGCTAACTATGATCTCGAGGATGGCCATACCCCCAAGAGAATAATGAAGCACAAACTGTAACCAATGGGTTTGTAAAGTGAACAAGAACAAAAATGAGAGGAAAGATAGTTGAGTAAGTAGGGAAGTAGGATGTTGATCGGGGAGGAGTTGAATGGCGAATATGACCATGGTACATTTTTGAGATTCTCAAAGGGTTAATAATGAAAATTTGTTTTTATCATGACAATTCAGTATGACAGACTTATGGTAGAATAAAAATGAACCAACCTATGGTACTCACTTCTTTTCTTTTCTTGCCTTATAATTACATATGAATTTTCTCTGTTGTATTCTCTTTAGAATAGTTAAATGTAACGTAAAAGAGATACTTCAGATATATTATTATTTAAAAATATTCAATGAAGTTTCTCTACTTTTGATGTTCTTTGCTACTTTTAGCTGAAAAGAGGTTTTTTTTTTGTTGTTGTTGTTTGTTTGTTTTTTTTAATACTTCTTAAATCACTTTGGAAGCTCACTGATTGCAGATACTTTTCTTACAAGTTGTTTTCCTGTTTCAATAATTTAGTTAGGGCCTTGAGTGCCCAGCAAAGCCTTTACAAAATAATCCAGAGCAATGAGGAAGCACTGAAGAATGATGCCCTGGTTGAAAGAGCAATGGGTATCAAGAGCTACCACAGTAAGCTTGATAGTGCAGACATTCCGTGCTGGATACAAAAGCAGAGAGAACTTTGTGATCCTGGGCCCAGCTTGGTCTACGGGCCGACATAGACAATGACAAGTCAGCTGAGACTACAGAGTAAAAGGAGGGGGAGAGAGGAATGGTCAAGGAATTAGGAAGACAAAAAAGAATAATATGAATGATTATGAATGAATTATCAAAACACCCTGAATTATTAATCTCAAGTAGACTGAGAGAATAAAAGTATACTAGCTGCCTAGCATAGATAAAATAAAAAATAAAGAACTATTTCTGAAGAAAAAAATCATAATCTTCCCTCCTCCCCCTTCCACTTTCCCTCCCAGGTCCCTCCCTTTCCACTTGTGATTGCTTTCTTCTTTCTCCCAAGTGAGACTGAGGGATCCTCACTTGGGCACTTCAGCTTGTTGAGCTTTTTGAGTTCTGTGGACTGTACAATGTATATTCTGTACTTGTGTGTGTGTGTGTGTGT
>NC_034596.1:62422911-62425700 GCF_900095145.1 Mus pahari
GGGAGAGGGAGAGGGAGAGGGAGAGGGAGAGGGAGAGGGAGAGAGAGTGTTTGCATGTGTATTGGTACTTGTGTGTAGATATGTGGCAGTCAGAGAATAGCTTGCCAACATTTGGTTCTTTTCCCACCATGTGAATTGTAGAGATCAAATTCATGTCCTCGGGCATATTACCAAATGTTTCCACCGACTGAGTAATCTTATCAACTCAATATTTTAAAAATAATTATAAACAAGTTTACATGCAGATACTTGACATCTTATATGCCATACTCATGCCTTTAGATAAAAACAATAAAATGGAATAAAATAGATATGTCCTCTATTTAAACTACAATCTCACTTCAGAGCCCTTAAGATATATGTCAAAGAGTTGCAGAATCTCTTTCTTTTCCCCAGTGTGGAATATTGAACAAATCTCCTTTTTATGCGTTCCACTCTTTGTTGTTTGTTTTTTTTTTGGTTTGTNTTTGTTTGTTTGTTTGTTTGTCTTTGTTTGTTTGGTTGTTTGGTTGGTTGCTTTGTCTTTTTGGATTTTGAAACAGGCTTTCTCTGTGCAGCCCTAACTGGCCTGGAAATCACATTGTAGATCAGGCTGGTTTTGAACTCATATACATGGGATTAAAGACATGTACTACCACACTGGCCTTGATTTCCACTCTTAATCTAATTCTCTTAATTGACTTATAAAGGAAAAGTGACTCAATATGACTTGAGGCTAGACTGTGACCTCAACTTCCATAATACTTTTAGTAGGTAAGTAAGCTTTTTCTCACTGTTCACTAATTATTGGCTGATTTTGTTTAAGATAGATATGAACTTTTAATATATATTTATCTCATGGTTTCTACGACCATGAAAATTTCTTATTCTTTCTGCTGAAAGAATAAGTCAAAGGACAGCATAGGGATGAGTAAGAGATGAGGAGGAGGAGGAAGAAGAAAGAGAAGCAGAGGGAGAGAGAGACAGAGAGACAGACAGAATGTCTGACAGAAAGAGAAGAAGCAAGAGGAGGAGAAGATGAGCAAGCCCTTCCCAAAAGACAATATTAAGAAATTATGATGTCTACAAGAGAATATCCTTTAAACCTATTTCTGATGGATGCTAGCATTTTCTTGAATCATTTAGAATTATCACTACTTTTGGGAAAAAATATAACGAAAAGGGGAAATATACAAACACATAATAATATGTTTAGCAAATTTTTAATTAATTTCTTTCAAAGTCCTTGTGACATTCAGAATTTCAGAAGAATAAATTTAAGTGATTCTTTATGTTCACAGGAGTAAATGTATCAATTGCCAGGATGTTAAAAAGATTCTAGCATGAAAGGTGAACTTTAAATGTTGAATTTGTCTTTACAGGCCTGCAGGTCTGGAGGCAGTTTTTAATACTTCATAAAAAGAAAATGGAGTTACTTTAAAAGCTAATTGATTTTACCCCTCAGCCACAAATGAAATACTTCCTGAATTTTCAAGAACTCTTTTTGCCATAGCACAGCTTGAGTGCCCCTTCTGCCCAGGAAGTTCCTCATCCTTCCCTAAACAGAAAAGAACTCTAGTTTAAACTTAAGTTTTCTTTAAAAAAATATGTGAATAAATGCGAAAGTATGGACCCATGTATTCTCATGCTTTTGCAAGAGTAAATCTCTAGGAAGCAAAACAGAATGAGGAAGTCCATAAACAGTGCAAAAATAAGAGTGATCCAGAGGTGGGTGACAGCCATGCAGGGTTGCAGCGAAGTGTATTAGAGTTTGTACAGGGCAATCACCTAGCTCTATAGAAAACTAAGCAAAGGATTATTATTTAATCAGGATGTAAGAGCTAATTTAAGAAAAGGCATATGGAATAATACAGGTATCTTACCTCCCTGCCCATTGTCTCTTTAATTCACATAAAGTAAGTTTGCTGAGCCTCTAGGTTTTGGGAAAATGAACCTTCCAAATCAAAAGGATATTGATGCTAAATTATGTTTTCAAAGAATCCATTGTTTCAAAATCATTTAACAGTTTTAGGGCTTCCAAAGACTGTGATGCTTTCAAAAATTAAGAATAAAGTAAATGAAAAAAAATACAGTGGGCATAAAATCTGATCAATTCTTTAAGGAAATTTCCAGCTAATAAGGACTAACTTTTTGATCAAGAGCTTGAATAGACAGCCCTTTCAGAATTACTGAACAATAGATAAATTATAGCTTATTTCACTTTGTGCTTATACTTAATATTTTAATTTTACAAATAGTTTTGTATCTTTCTCTAACAAACCCATTGATCCAATTACAAGAAATCTTTAAATGCTTTTTTTTTTTACAATAAGTTGAAAGATAGCCAGCAAATATCATTGTAACTCCGCAAGTACTTCAAATTGTATTCTTGCTCAGAGAGTAATAAACTGTGCATCATGTTAGTTAGCATTGGAAATTCAATAAGCATATGTGTGTGATCACTGAACAAAGAACATGAACAACCACAATGAATACCCAGAACAAACAGCAACAAAACAAACAAAAGCAAAAATCAAAGCTTGTTCCAATTTAAAGAGGCTGTATATGCCAAATGAGTTATTGCGGGTATATTACTGTAGAAAGCTGTTTCAGCAGGTATAAAGCGACTCTGTTTCCAAACTGAACTTGTTGCTATTATGTTTCTAAGGGTTACTTTTTCTGAAGATAGGGAGTCAGGAAAAGATCTTGAGGTGCCAGGGGTGTAACTAAATGGAAGAGAGATAAGGGGAGGGAGAGGGAGAGGGAGAGGGAGAGGGAGAGAGAGAGAGAGAGAGAGAGAAAATTAAGCT
>NC_034596.1:62426311-62434229 GCF_900095145.1 Mus pahari
CTTAATAGATCTCTCCTAAATTTTATTTCCTTAAAATAGTCATACTTCTACATTATAAATTTTTCTGAAAGAGAGGTGTGTGTGTGTGTGTGTGTGTGTGTGTGTAAATAAATAAATCTTTAAAAAAAAAAAAGAGAGAGAGAGAGAGAGAGAGAGAGAGAGAGAGAGAGAGAGAGAGAGGAGAGGTGCATACACACATGCACACATGGATGTCTGTGGAGGCCAGAAAAGGATACCAGATCCTCTGGAGCTGGGTTTACAGTTGGTTTTCAAGCACTCCATCTATATGGTAGAACTTGAACTCATGTCCTCATGTCCTCTGGAAGAACACTAAGAATCACATTGACAGCTCTTATGACATACATTAAAATGTTAATGCCTTTAGTGTGTGTTTGGCATCTGGTGCATAGCAGGTACTTACCTGATGTTAGTGGCTGTTACTACTTAGGACTGATAAATTATAAATTGCTAGTAGGTCAAGCCATAGATGTTTACAATGACAAATATTCTCCTCCTGCTGCTCCCACCCCTGGTGCATATAAAAAGGAACATTTTGAAATGTTTGCTGTGCCAATACATCTTTCAGTGAAATAATTTCAGAATAAATGCTTAAAACTAAAAAAATATTTGAAGCATAGCTCTTCATGTATATAAACTTCAATTAGGTATATTAGCACCTTTTCCAACAGAGGTTCTTCTGTTCTGTGAGATTACACTATATTTCGGTGCAACTAGGAAAGTATAAATTCAGGCCCCGCTGAATACATATTGACGTTTTTTTCAGAACAGTTGAATTGTACCTCAATATTGTAATTATTTAATGTGTCAGCATAATAGATCAGGTCCAACAAAAATGTTATACCAATTTTGAAACTGAAGTGAAAAATGCTTACATAACCATTTGACAGAGGTCTGGGAAAAGGATTTGATAAAAGATGAAGACAACAGAGAGAATGTAGAAACATAAAGGGAGTTAAGGCATCCAGGGAGCCTGATGCTTTGAAACATATAATTTACAGAGTACCATGAACACAATAGTGACAGTAAGGCATGTCTGTAATTTATTTGACACATTGTCCATCAAAGGGCATCTGCAGCTTTTGCTACTTTCTTAGTCTTGATTTATATTGGCAATTTCCTCTGAATGTCATGTCCTTTATAGATGCTTAGCTGCTTTGACAAAGTGACTCGATTATGAACACTCTGAACCTCTCAATGAATTAACCCTTTGATGGGATCATATTTTCATGAGCTATTAGAACGAGATGTAAAACTAGATGAGACATAGCTAACAGTCCTGGGTCCTTGGGATTATGTCTTTAAAGGCTTTGATTTATTTCCAGTTCTATCATTTTACCACCTGTGCTCCATCCAACATGAGGTATGCTGACATGCCTCCTTACGTGCCCCCTGCCCTGATGTCTTGTCTAACCAGAGGCCCACATGAAGCACAGCCAAGTCTCCACAGATGCTCTTAAACCGACTGTTAGAAGCAAACCTTTTCACCTTTAAATTGTGTTTACTCAGGCAGTGTATAACAGCTAAGAAGTTGATTTACATACTCCCTTCATAAGAACGACCTGATGAGTACTATCAAAGTGGTTATCTGAGAATAAGGTCATGACAATGAACAACTATCTAAGGACCTCCTAACATGCCCCATCCTAGAAGGTTTCACCAACTCCCAAAATTACAAAGCCAGTAACTTATCCTTAAATCACAATGGACTTTTTGAGAATTAAAAAAAAATGCACTTAAATTCATAGTCCTAAGTTATTCTCTTTCTTTTTTCTTAAATAACAGATATGGATAAGCATATGTTACCTTAACAGATTTTTTTTTTGGGGGGGGGTATGCAAGAAGAACTAGAATTGTCAAGACTAGCTTAACCAACTAAGGACAATGGCAGCTTCATCCAATGTGGAAAAATAGGGTCAAATAATCTTTGGAAAGTAGAGGCAGGGGTAGACTTTATAGGTAATTCAAGAGTACAAGATCACTTTTAATTTCCTAATCATTTTTAATTTTCATAAATCTTAATAATAATATGCTCCTGATATACAAAATTCCATGAAAAGTGCTTTATTCAGTTATCAAAAGAAGTGGAAGTCACTTCATTCTTTAGTTCTTAGATTGAATATATGATTAAAAGCAGAAGATCAGAGAATAGATTTAATTACAGGTATAACAATGGGGAGTACTGAGATGCAAGCTTTTGCAAAACTAAAAATGACTAAAAGACATGTATGTATCTTACCTCAGTCCTGTGGTGGATCTCTTTATTCTCTGTGAGACCAAGCAGAGCTTTGAAATGATTGTTCTTTACTTTGCTTAACTTATTGGATACTTTGAAACTATGTTTTAGAGAGGTCTGCTGATACACCCCAGTTGTTTAAAGAAACAACATTAGAAGAAATCTCATTTGCATAATACTAATATTCAAAGGATAGTGCTAGCCCATTGAGACTTGCATGTTAGCAGTACAAGTTTCTGGCCCCAAATGATCCTGAATTGGAAGGGTCCAAAGAAACACATCTAGAGTTTTATGCTATTTTCGATCACATTTACATTTGTGATCTGAAGGCACTTAATAATTCCTACAATGTGCGGTGAATTTCTTGGCCAATGCTTTTTCAACAGTGGCTTGTGACAGAAGTCTGAGCATTTATAAACCTAGTGAATCACAATAGAAAACTTCACATGGAAAACAACACATTATCTAGTAGGATTGTGGAAGCACTGAACTCAGCCATTCAGGAAGAGATTAGGAACCAGCATAACTTTTTCCACACATATCAGGGGATTATTTCTTGCTTGACTTAGGAATATGTGTCTCAATCACTGTAAATTGTTTAAGGATCACATGAGAAGTGTTTTTTTTTTTTTTCTGTCTTAGACGTAACTTTTCTACTAATATTGTAAACCATGAAATTCATATTCATTTTGAGCTTGCTATATTTATGAAATGAGATATTGCATACAGAAAACAATATATATAAATCACACATTAATTTTACTGTAAAAATTTGTATTTTTAAGAAAAAGTCATGTTCCTAATTTTATGTGAAATGCTAGGGCAATTGTGGCACAAATGTTTTAGGAGCAGTAAAGCACTTACTGAGTGGATTTTAGATCCACTCCAGGAAATGGAGCCTATATCTGACACCAACACTGCCACAGCAGCGAAGAACCTGAGACTAGACAGATTATGACTGTAGGGGAAAACCTAATATTATATTCTGCTGAAGGAATATAGCAATAAAATGACTCCTAAGGAAATATTTTTATACTCATGGTTTGTTCAGTCCTCACCATAGTAGCTTCTTCCTGTAGGAAAAAGAAATTAACACAGAGTCCTGCACTGGCCAATGTGTAGACAGTGAAAGATGTCGACACACTCAATTCTGTATCAGATGTCGTCATCAAACCCTTTTGCTCAAGACTCAGTGATCTATGTGGAAGAGGAAGCAGAAGGTTGTAGGGCCAGGGAAATGACATCATGAAGATACAGCAGGGGCATTTTTCATAAGAATTCTCTGAAACTGTGGCAGCATTCATAGGGACTGCACAGGTTTAAGCTAGATGAGGTCCCAATAATGAAAAGGGAACATGGACATGGAGTTATACCCTTTACCAAGAAAATATGTTAATAATTTGCACATATGGGTACATCGCTGTGTATTGCCTCCTTTCTGGAGCATGCCTGAGGAACACAGACATTCTTGCCTGTCCTTAGAGTCAGTGTTACAAATGGCTCTGCTCTGCAAACTGTATTGAACTTATTACTTTTCCTTAAGTGAGCTTGTTTCTTTGATAAAATAAAATAAAATAAAATAAAATAAAATAAAATAAAATATTGGATCCATGGCACTTCAGGCAAAGTGTTGCAATGTTTTCATGTCCATTGTATAGCAAGATTTTACAGACTATTTCTCATATCCCTGATAACATAAGCACGTTGGCAGGACTAACACTCAAAGCCTGTTTCTAGCCTTTTTAATCCCATGAAGAAACATTATGGTAGTTTAATTAGTACTACTTTATTGTATCATGATGCAAAAAGAGATGGTATTAACACATCTCACGGTTACTGACTACACCATGGCCAACAATTCTGTAGCCAAGGGTATGGGCCATAGCATTTTGGTTTACATTACAATAATCTATGCTGTTTTTAAACAATATTATTTTGCCAAGGAGTACATTTCTAATGGATTGTTCAATGTCAGATATCTGGGCTCACTAAAATCACTACAATAATACACAAAACGACCAACATAATGTCAATGAACTCAATTATGCATTGCTCACATGTATATGTGCACAGGGTCTTCTTGGTCCTGTCTGTTTACCTGAAAATCATCACCTTCTAGGTTCATCCCTATTCAGTACCCTATTGGGTTACTATGACACAAAGCATAAGTATTTAAGTTCTCTTTAAATCTTATTTTCTTTTTTCAACAGTGGGGCTACATACTATATCAACGCACTAGCGGATAGCCAATCCTCCGCATCCCTGTCACTGCTAATTTAGGGGCTTATATTTTATTCCAGACCCTAAAATGGACTTTGCCTTTCTTTTTCTGATTTTTCCAAGTATTTCCATCAATGAGTCCTCCTGAAACCTTTCTCAATTGAATATGAAGTCTTCTGGGTATGAATTATATATTCCTTAATATTCTCAGTGGAGAAGTACTTGGGAATATTTTTGAAATTTTTATATTCATCTTTTATGCCTTACAAATAACATTATGTAATCATCAACATATTTTATATTCAATGTATATATAAGTAGAATCTTTTAAGTAAGATGACATATAAATCAAAATGTAAAGTCTTCTCTAAATGGGGTTCTATAAATATTGACAAATCATAAAGCTGATAAATTTATTAGCTCTAAGCTAACATATGCTCTCAGTGTATTTTGTTTTATGTAACACATTAGTAATTATATTTTACTGAAACATATTTTAAGAGCAAGTCAATAATACATTATTGTAAGTATTCTATAAAATTTCCTTCATCCAAATAAAATATCGGGATTTAAGACTTTTAGATTCTAGTTCTGATTAGATATTATGATTATTCATAAACATTTTTCAATATTTGACATATAAGTCAGTATTTGAGGAAATATTTTTAAATTAAAAGTGACAGTCTTTACTTTCTTTGCAGACAAACTCACCTCTCACAATGATGTTGGTGGACTTTTTTGCAGGGTTTCCCACATTATTATTGGCAATGCAGCTGTAAGTACCAGCATCATCAGAGGTGATGGCAGGTATGGTCAATGTCCCTCCATTTAAAACAATCTTTTCAGGCAGAGTCCCGAAGGACCTGACCCAGGTAAGAGAGGGTGTAGGCTCTCCTCCAGTTGTCACACACACTAACGTTATGGCCTCTCCAGGATTTACAACTATAGGATCATCCACCAAGAGCTTAATTGACGGAGATGCTAAAAGACACAAGCAGAAGACATGCATTTATTGAGATAAGCAGAACTGGGAATCAATAGCAGGTTTTATATTATTCATTCAAGTAATTAAATGGAAATGTTCTTTTTCTAAAAATTAGAGTGTCCTACTCAAACTTTAGCCAGATGTAATACTTCTGTATGTCAATTAAGCAGCATGAACTTATAGAACATTAAGTCTTTTACACCAGATGTAGTATTTTAAGGTTACTTTTAGAATCATTTCTATGGGCCAGTGTCAGTGCTATTTTTTTTTTTTTTTTTTGGCACCCTAGGAAAAGTCACACAAGACAATGCAAATATTATTCAATATTATTTGTGAATTTATTGTTCTGACACAAAAATCACAAAAGTGAGTAATGTTGTCAAATACAGCATCCACTTCTTCTTAGTGATATGCTACTTTTTTTTCTCATTCTTCGTAGTTTGGTCCTTGTGATTTTATGGAGTGGATGGCAGATTCTTTCACATTTGACTTAATTGAGGATGAAATGATTGATGCTTTCAACATAAATTTAGTCAATGACCACATAGAGAAAGCTGATTGTTGTACTTCAGATTCACAGTCACATTATGTGTTAACTCCGTAGTCAGGGAGGGTTAGGTTGTGAGTTCTCAAAAACACAGCTTTAAAATGCAGAAAGAAACTATCACAAATGTCCCAGAAGAAATACTGAGCCTACTACTTCTTTCATGTTTAATCATAAAATTCCCACAGAAAAAAATAAGTCTTTAAATTCTCAAGTTAAAAAGTAGACATATAAACATTCACTCAATTAAAAACACTTACCTTTACAACAAATATTTAAAATTGAAGCTATATAGAGAATATAAAATATTACACTCATACAGGCACAACTTACTTATAACACAATGCAAACATATATGATATTTTCATAAATGAAAGTAGTGGACAGGTATTTTATTGATGTTAAAGCTAATATGTTCAGGAATATTTGATGACAAAGTGAAATATATATATGTTAAATATATATATATAGTATATATTTAGAGTATATATTATATACATTGTATATATTATATTTGACTTCAGCTTTTCATTTCTTTTAAAAATCACATGTTAATATGCATGAATGTATGTATGTACATATGTATTTTATATATACTATATATATATATATATATATATAAATGCATTTAAATTCATGTAACTGCATTAATTTAAAAATTCTTAAGATCAGCTTAGAGATGCAACTTAGAATTCAAACCTATTAAATTGTGTGTTTTAATAAAATCCATCTATCTTTAAAAATGAAAGCAAGGGAAGATAGGGCAACAACTCTGTGATGAGGATTCATGAGAAAGAGTTGGGGAGGGAGTCTCTGACATTTTCCAGCATCCTTGTTGCTTGCTGACTCTTATAACATCATTAAAATAGCATGGAAATTTTCAAAATGTCACAACATCAGCTCCTCTGATGTTCTAGCATTAAATTACAAAGATTTACTATTAAAAAGATTTTGGGAAACACAAACATTAAAGGTGATGTGTGAAAGTCACCACAGTTGGGGAGAAAACAAAGTATATCAAGGAATTACTAAATATTAAACTAATGACTAGAAGATACCACCAATTAAATCTTATAAAATATGTATTGAACTTACTTATTAATATACCACCATCAAGATACAAATGAAATCCTCGTATAAAGACCATAAACATCGAATTTTCTTGAACTAGTATTTTAGAAATCCCAGTGTGTATCAAACTGTGTTTAATGTGCTTTACATCACATTTAAAATGTATGAAAAGAAACCAAGTCAAAGTTTAAGGATGTATATTAGGACTATAGAAACAACAAATTTCCATTAAATAGAAGAGTATTTGCTTATTAAAAGGCTTATTGGAGGAGGGGTAGTTTTCTGTAAGAAACTATGCAAAATGAAAAACAGAATAGAATTTCAAAGTTTAAAAGTCATTTACTATATAGCAAGAAATTCATTGTTCTGACTCCTCTGATATACAGAAGAACGATTACAATATTATCAATTGATATCCTTCTTCATGAATCTGGGATGAAAACAGTTCTGGGCATGTTAGGTTTATTAATGTTACCTTTTATTTTCTCAGATTGCTCTTGAAATTAAAAAAGTAGCCAATCAGATAACTGATGACATGACTAACAATTCTGAAGCCTTAGTAATATTCAAATGTATTTGCTATGCTAAATTTTCTAACTTTAAAGCTTAAGAAAATTACAAGGTTAAACGTTTGACACCCATGCATTAGCATGTAACACTTAGTGAACTTTTTGTAACCATATGGTTTTGTTTAAGAATTACAAGTGATTCTTAGAGGGTAAATGGAATCACACTGAGAGAGAGAAACTAAAGTATACAAAAACATTTAATTTTTAAGTATCATTTAAAAAAAGACTTTCCCATGGAATGACTCTTTTTTTTTTTTTTTTTTTTTTTTTTTTTA
>NC_034596.1:62434244-62457236 GCF_900095145.1 Mus pahari
GAGTGTCTGAAGACAGCTACAGTGTACTTACATATTAAAACAAAAAAAAGAATATACATGTGTTAGGCATGCATCTGTTTTGGGTATATACATTCTAGAACTACCTTTGTGAGTCTGTTCATGTCTTTCCATTCTCTTAAGATTGATTTTCTTCTTGCAGAGCTATTGTATTTTAATAAAGTCAAATTCATTGATGTTTTATTTCAAAAAGTAAAATGAAACAGTACTGAACCAATCAATGGCATGCATAGTCCCTTCCAAACAGTGAGTTTTATAAAAATGTAGTTTCTGAAACACCGAGGATATTAGCCATAAAGCTTTGAAAATCAACCCAAGTTCCTTTGAATCATTTTCTTTCACCCTATTTGAAATATTTTATAAATGAAATAAAACTAAAAGACTGGCGTGGGTTAAATAAAAATCTCACTGCTACTATGTTTCTAGGAATTGATCAGAAAGGCATCCTAGGTTCACAAAACCTTACAAGCATTTGCTGCTTCTGTTGGTTTTCCCAGAGAAATGTGTAGTAGTGCCCTCTTGCTAGAGAGGTCATTCACCTTGGTCTCAGAACAGAAATCAAACTGGGATTAAGCTGCAACCCTTTTCCCTACTGGCTAGCCTCAGTGTGAAAGATGCCATGCAGGCTACTAAGGGGGCATTGCTGTCAATAGTCTTAACTCAGTTGCGTACCCTATGTGCAATATCTTCTTAGCTATCATTTTCTGCACTAGATCTGCATAACACACTGTCAGTGAAGGGGAGGAGTTCACAGGGCCTCACCTCAGTTAATTAATAGAAGAGTTAAAGACATAGTCTTCAAAAGTATAGCTACTGATAAGGTATTTATGCTACTATAATCAACCATACTGGACATCCCTGGGTCACACACAAAGGCAGACACAAGCAGATATGAAAGCAAATGCGTATGATCTGGGAAGGCATTTGGACAGAGGGAGAAACAAGAGAGTACAAGTTCACTTTCTATTGTAACAAAATGCTGACCAAAGTAACTTGGAAAGTAATAGGTTTATTTCTTGTCCTGGTTGCATTCATCATTAGCAGAAGTTTGGGCACAAACTCAAAGCAGGAAACTAGAGGGAGGATCAGGAACAAAGATCATGGATGAACACTGCTTAGTGGCTGCTATGGAATGACTCTTATGTTAATTTGAGGTTGTATACAAACACTCTGAGTGAGGTTCTGCTTTGAAAATTTTATTTTAGGATCTGAGTTACGCAGAAATGTACTATCTCACTGTATAGACAAGAGGGCATTGGCTTCAACACCTTCCTTTCTTACCCTCCTGAGGTCTGGGCTTACATTACTATATTTGCATATTACTATATATATGAATGAATTACTATATTTGACTTCAGTTCTTCACTTCTTTGTAAAAGTCACATGTTAACATGTATGTTGCGTATGTATGTTGCACATGTCAGTGTATGTGTGTGTGTGTGCAATGGCACTAATAAGAAGCCCAGAGGTGAACTTGAAGGATTTAGTTCTCTCCTTTTACGATGTGTGTGCTGAGCCTTGAACTCAGGATGTCAGGTTGGTGGCAAGTGCCTTTCCTTGCAGAACTGTGCCTCCAGCCCTAGTTGCTCATTTCTTCATCCTTTTGATGTCACTTTTTGGGTGTGGCCTGTATAGCTTTAAGGAATGATCCAAATGTGGCAACAACACATTTGTGAAGAAACAACAGACAAAAGTCTAGAGGAATTGAATTGGATGAGCTGTGTCCTATAATGGAGCTACACTGATGGCAACTGGAATCTCAATGTATTTATTATATACAGAATGAGAGCAGAGAAGTCAAGATAATCATCCAGTAGGAAAAAGTTGTGATAGTTTCTGCATACAATGGTATTAGTTAAAGGTCAAAGTTCTTAATCATCACCCATTCTCAGACTAGAGGAAGGCTTTGGGAATCTCTGAGCCATTCCTGGCGAAGGACTTTCCATCCCAGGGAGTCTGACATTGGGGTAGTTGACGTGGCTGTGTTTATCTCAACAATACGCATTCACTCAAAACATCATTAGCTCCCTACACATTGCATAATATTTCCTCAGTTACAAATGATGTGCTTCAGATATAATTCAGTCATATAGCAACCTGACTGTGAACCCACACAAGTTCTATCACTTCTGGGTACCTCTTGTTGGCATTGTTAACACAGAGAACACAAGTATTTTTTGGATGGATAACATAAACATAAAGGCATTTATTTTAGGAGTTATTACAAAAGATTCACTAAGCAATGCTTTTGGTTGCCATTCACTCTATTTCTTCCCTCCTAGGCTTGGTGGTAGCTTGACAAGCAGTGTGGACAAAAAGTCTATAAAACTTGATTCTTTTGATGGCATGTGGCAAGCATATTTTAAGGTCATTTTGAATTTATGAAGGTTCTGTACCTCATCAAATTTAAAGTCATTCATTTTGAAGGAACAAAAACCCATATTATTCTCCCTTTATAATATTGTTAATAGTAAGCTAAACTCACTGCATTTCAATACTTTTTCTCTTAGGACAGACATATGCTATTCTTTAACACTGTTCTGTAACTGTTCCAGTGCCTTGAGGTCACACATTATGAGCACCCTTTCCTCTGTTTAGTGAGTAACCAGGAAATGAAGACAGATAAAGCCCACTGTACTAAATTATAAACCTAGCTAGTTATTAGGTATTTATTACCAAAAATGCTGGCTGAGTCACCCCCTAAAACATATCCATCACTAGACATGGAGACAGAGGCTTGTAGTTCAAGCATTTCAACTGAGAAATTAGGAGAACCAGGACCCCAGGGTCAAATTCAACTACACAGAGAGTTGGAGGCTAACTTTAGGTAGAAGAAATCTTTTCTGAAAAAGAAACTAAGAAGCAAAATAAAATATGCCCTCGTTTGTAAATCAGAGGGCACATGTTTTCATTTCATTTTTTAACGCGATACAGATGACTTTGGCACATTTTAAACACGCACAAAAAGAACCCCAACACAAAGGATGAAATAGAACAAGAAAAATACTGAACAGAACAACACGGAATTATCATTTGAGATGCTCAAAGTGGAAAGTGGAAAAGTAGAAAGAGCTGATCAAAGTGGAAAGTTATGGTTAGGTTTATTCTCACTGAGGTGGAAGTGAAGAATTGACGTAATAGAACAAAAAGTCAACCAGTGATCATTAGAGGCTAGAAAAAGTGAGGCAGATGGAAAAGTATGTTCTACATTCTAGCGTCCTGCAAGACTGGGATGACAGCAGCCCCAGTAAAGCCACAGCACTTCATTATACATTCTTAAAGGACCGAGAGGTAGAAACCCAACGCTTCCCAGCACAAAATAGAATAAATGTTTAAGAAGAGAAATGATAATTAATTGCAATTTAATCATCATATATTATAAAATGTATGAAATTAAATCTACACCTAACAACTATGTGTTATTATTATTATGCTTCAAATAAAAATCATATTAACATGAATTATATAAACAAAGGAAATTCTTCAAAGAAAGTTAAACATTTCCATTGACAAAGACTGCCCATAGCCTTGTCTGTGAAAGAAAGGCCTTCTAAGGGCACACTGACCCTTGGCACACTTAAGACAGGAGAAATGACCTGAACAACAGACTTTCCACCTCACGGATCAGGAACGTGCTATTTCTTACATTAGAGAGGCTCATTTTGGTCCCAAATGTTATTTTTTCCCACATTTCCTTGTTCTCCCTGGTGATCCACAGAGTAGGGCCTTCCATTCCTCACAAACATGGTTAAATGATTTTATAGTATCTTTCCATGTACCTCCTGCTAGGCATTCTGGACCCTTAGAACTTCTTCTTGGGTATTCTTTGGGTCCCCAGCCTCCTATGCTGACAATTCACAATTCACATTGTAGAATCTTTGTTTTCAGCTTGAGGTTTACTGTCTGAATCATCAAAAAACTTAAACCATGCTTTCTAAATTGCCAAAGGAGTGCTCTAAGCACATGAAAATAATTGCAGTTGTACCATCGGGTATAGATAGCCTTTCTGTACTCAGTGCTTATGTCTGACTGCGATGCCAGTTAGAATGTCAGGCTGATACTATGCCAGCACTTAATTATGGAAGTTAGCTGTCACAGTTATCAAGACTTGAATCCTCCCTAAGGATGAGTACAACAACATTGTATCACGCGTCATATGCTCTATATGGGGATAGCATGGATAATACACAGCTGATATAGATAGATAGATAGATAGATAGATAGATAGATAGATAGATAGATAGATAGATAGATAGATAGATAGACAGATAGATAGACAGATAGATAGATAGATAGACAGATAGATAGACAGATAGATGATAGATGATAAATGGATAATAGAAAGATGATACATAAACAGATGTATAGATAGATATATAAATAGGTATATAGGTGATGGATAGATTATAGGTGATAATTGTTACTGAGCTTGATAATATAAATGATATAGAGGAACAATAGATGAACGAAAGGTAGTAGGTAGGAGAAAATAGATTATAGATAGATGAAATATGATAAATACTTCATCATATGTAAATGATGGCTAGGAGAAAGATACAAAGACAAGGAATGGTAAGAGTAAGTGCATGGTGGAAGGGGGGAAGATCAGAAAAAGAGGATAAGAAGGAAGGAACAGAATGGGAAAAATAAAAATGGAAGCAAAGGGGGAAATGATAATATGGTTTATATGAAATATCTCTCACAGAGTTGTGTGTGGCAAGACTTGGGCTTTAGCCCATGCAGCTGTAAGTAGAGAAATTTCAGGAGATGGGGTCAAGCTGAAGGGATCAGGTGACAGGAGTAAGTTGTCACTGGAGCGAGAGCTATCTTGGGGTTTATGTCTGATCTTATCTTGTCATAGATCACTCCCCCTCTCCCCCTCCCCTTTCTCTTCCCGATGTGGGATGTGCTGCTCTGCATGGCACCTCTTACCATGACGGATTGAAACCTTGGAAACTGTGAGTTAAAATAAATCATCCGTCCCTTAGGTTGTTTGCTTCAGGTGTTTGTTAAAATGATGAAAGCCTGACTGGGAAAGTCTGACAGATAATAGACAACAGGCACATGGGGATAGATAATAGATAGTGCAATCCTGGGAGAGACGGGAGTAGATCAGACTGTCAAGAAAGAAAGAGAGTAAAAGAGAAAGGAGTTAAAGAGAAGGGATGAGGACAGAGATGAGCCCAGACAAGCTGAGTTTCTGTTTCCCTAAATTCTACACTGTGTTGTTCTCTTCTGATACAGTGTCTTACACACCTCAAGCCTGGTTCTAACTCAGTGACTTGTTGTGTTGCCCCAGACTGGTTTTAATCCCTTGACCCTCCTGCTTCTATCACACAAATACTAGCAATTCAGATGTGAACTGCCATGCCCAGCCAACATTTTAATCAATAAGCATATCTGAGGAAAGATAGCCTTCTCATATATCCCATTCAGCACCTTTTTCCTAGTAAAGAAAAGTGATTGTTTTCCCTCTTGAGCTGAACAGGAGATACTTGAATGGTCCACAGAGGGAAAAAAATGGCCTGTTGACTATCATATACATATCTCCTAAGACCAGATATTACACAGAAAATGTCCTTTCTTTTGTTTGACAGTACTGAGTATGGCTGACAAGAAGACAGGGACACAATATTCTTATGGCCTTGGGAAAGAACTCAAAGCTGCAAAATGACAGAGTGAAAATAAGAGAGCAACGAGGTAGAACTGAAGTTTCCGAGATAGTCGAAATACATCTATGAGAATTTTCTGACAGGGATGTAAATGTGTCCTAGTGGAAACGGGCTTGCCTCGCATTCTTGAAGACTTGAGTTCATCTCCAATAAAGCCGAAAGGCAAACAATAAGTATCTTTAGAGTATTCTAGTACTACTGGTTAGAGTAAACGGAATGAGTCAAACTTCAAAAATCATGGCAAATATAACTGAATTGAGAAAATAAAAGAAGATAATTATTTCAAATGTGAATTCATAATGGGATTCATGCCCATGCAAAACTCTAGCAACTCTGCCGTTAGCAATTCTGTCTCTAGAGATTAAACAAAGATTTTTGAGTTAAATCTTAACAATGTAGTTCTGGTTGAATAAGAGCAGGTTCTTTGAGGAGGAGAAGTACTTACGCAGGTATATTCTTTGTATTACCTATCAGGGGAAGAAAACACAGATAATCATCCCTTTAAAACCTGAAACTCAGTGCTAATCATATGGGTATTCACACAGATTTTGGCCTTCCATGGACCTGGAATGAAATTTCTAAAAATAGTGCCTAGATTGTCACTTGGACTATAATTTAAAAAGCACAAGCTCTTACTTATATGGACCTATCGAATGTTTCAAGTAAGTGACAGAATTAATTCAAGAATTAGAAGGTGAATTCATGTGGAAAATGACAAGGAAGGAAAAACAAATAGGAATTACTTGATAGATAAGCTTTTCCTGGCAGGATCTGCCTAATTTAAATACGTCACAATGGGTCTAGACTGTTTATTAGAAAGGAGTATTGAGGGGGAACATCAATAAAGGTCAGGGGAAGGCTACAAATAGAGAAAGGCTAGGAAAAGTTGTGATATAGCCAGGCTTCTGAGTGAAAAACCTGCCTCTGATCTGTGCAACCCAAAGAGTATGGACCCCAGAACTCTCTGGAGGATCAGGGGTATTGGAAGAGTTTACCAGCATCTACAGCTCACTGGAACTTAATTTCCCAGGCTATGCTATCCCAGCTTCCAGAATGGTTTTTCCACAAGGGGATTTTTATTTCAGTTCCATTTCTGCTGGTGTGATAACAACTCTGACCACTGCACCACTCTCCCTAAACCAGGCAAGAAAAGCGATTATTGGTCTTACAAGTGGATTATTGTGGAGTGGTTGAGGCAGCTACGTGAAGCAAGGCATCCATGTTCAAATGCAAGGAGAGAATGTAGGCATGAGTCCTTGCTTTCTTGCTCTTAGCTTTCCTTTGCCTCTTTTATATTGTTCAGGACCTCCTATCTCGAGAGTGATGAAACTCAGAGTAGGCTGTTCCACCAATCAGCAATCGAGGTTATCCCCACAGACATTCTTACAGGCCACACTGATGTTAATGACTCCTCGTTGACGCCCCACTCTAAGTGACTCTAGGCTGTGTCAGGTTGACAGTAAAAACTTACCAGCATATAAATATATAAGATATATGTGCCAGGTTAACAGTAAAAATTTACCAGCATATAAATATATAAGATATATGGGTGGATATGATCATAATTCAGAATGTACACATTAGAAATTAATGTTATCATTTAAAAAAATAGTCAAAATTCAAAATAAAACCATAAATCTGTCCACAGAATGTACATCAGTTGCCAGGAGAGTCTAAGAACAGAAAGCAGCGCACTTGGTGACTGTGGTTCACTGTTTCCACATATATTCAAAGTCAATGACTAGCTACAAGAAGATGCTGTGTAAAGGGAAAAGAAAGAACATAGAGGGGGTCTGCTATCAGCCAAGAAACAGATGAAGTGAGTGAGAGTGCAGTATGCAGGAATGAGCAGTAATGAAACCAGGAAATTTACTCCCTTTTCTGTAACATGACATTCGTAAACCGGCAAAGGACATGTAAAATGCTAATACCTGAGGTGACCTTGTATGTGGGGAGACATGCATAGAGACCATGCTTTGCTTGAAATAGCCTCCATTTCATTAAGATGAAAACATGCCTGTGTCGGCTAACACTTCATTGTGATTCCACTCTCCATGTGTATTTCATGCCAACTGTGGATATCTGAACATTTCATAAAATAAAAAGGGGTGTATATGTTTGGAGTTAATTTGAAAACGGGATGATCTACCCACATATGCAACTTTATTATTTCAATATTATCAGTAACTTACTGCCCCAGCTCAGGAAGACCAAAGATGATATCATACTGAGAAAGTGTATTTGAAATGATGTTCAAGACGATTGAAATATTTGAAATAGTATCTATAAATAGTACTTACTCTAGGAGTGAAACTTTGCTAGAAATACTGAAACCAACAAGCATTTTTTATTATTGTAATATTTATAAGACAGATTTCTGGAAATAATCAAGAAAACAGAATCCATTTCTTCATGGAAAATTGCATTAAAGGATTCAGAAAATGATCAATTCTATAGTGTAGTAAATATCAAGTAAGAGGGTCCCTAGAATTTTTTTTTTAAAATAGAGATGGCTTCACAGTCTCTCTCTCTCTCTCTCTCTCTTTTTTTTTTTTTTTTTTTTTTTTTTTTTTTTTTTTACTTTTTTTTTAATCATCAGTAAACTGAATGTCTTCTTCCCAAGGAAACAATCTACCTATACATTTGTTGACTTGGTATTTATAGGGTATGTCTCAGATGAAAAGTAACACAATGTGTAAGTGAATAAAACAACCAAAGCTTACCAACATTCAGAAGTATACTCTAACAAAAATAACAAAACTTATGAATACAACTATTTTTGTCTCATGTGACTTCATACTGTTACACCTTCTTCCAAATTCCCTGAATTTATGTGTGTTTTTGATTCTTGACCAGGTTGTTGATGTCATCAGAATATAGAAATTATAAAAAAGTGCCAAACAGGACTACACTGAGTTAAGACATTGTAACATCTCACAAATGACTGGTTTGAATTGAACTCTTATACAAAATAAGAGGAACTTGTTTATGTTCAAGGTGTACAAAACTCAATGAAGTAAAATGTCTGCAGTCAATCCGCTACAGGAGTACAAACACCCAATGGCCTGACAGATCTCTGTAAATATTGAAGTGCATTGTGAGGACAAACTTCAGGATTGCTGGTTGCTTCCTCCATTGGTCCACAGTTCCTTCCTGTTATTTTCAGCAGGCAAGGCCTTGGTAAGCCCAGTCTCATTCAAGTTTAAGGAAGAACCAAAACTTAGGCAGCCATCACTCATAAAAAGAAAACCAAAGCAAAGTATTTTCAGCTAAGTCAGTTGTGATGTATGGAAATATTTTTTTCTGTATAGAAGATACTAGAATCTGGAGAGTAAGACTGCATTGTAAAGGTATAATTATCATGACACAAGCAGAGCATTTACCAAATCTGCTGCCTGGAGTTCACTTCCAATGTTTGACCACTTAATAAGCACAATATTATTATTTATTATACTTAAATATCAAGGTCAATTCTTCATTGAGACCGAAGATTTTACCCAAGCTATTGGTTTGATTCTTTCTCTTTAGAAGTAGGAATGATTTTAATACTCTACCACTAAAACACTCTTAAAATTTTAGTGTGACATCTTGAGGAATAGGACATCAAGGTGAGAAGAGTAATATACATTTTCTGTCAGCAGGACTCAAAAGAGGACACAACAAAGATTTAGGTGGTTAATAAAGTTGTCATGAAGAAAATATTTACTTTTTTTCTTTAATTTTTTTATTAGATATTTTCTTCATTTACATTTCAAATGCTATCGCAAAAGTCCCCTATACCCTCTCCCTGCCCTGCTTCCCTACCCACTCACTCCCACTTCTTGGCCCTGGTGTTCCCCTGTACTGGGGCATATAAAGTTTGCAAGACCAAGGGGCCTCTCTTCCCAATGATGGCCAACTAGGCCATCTTCTACTACATATGCAGCTAGAGACACGAGCTCTGGGGGTACTGGTTAGTTCATATTGTTTCAAAACTGAGCCAGGTATGGAGGCATACTTTGGTACTAATAATACTTGTTGATGTTAAGGACAAGGGGGGATACCAATTCAAATCCCAGCTGGACCAATTGTTTGCAAACAAAACCAACCAACCAAATGGCATGAACTGTTTACTTTTTATAAAAAAACACAAAAGTTATAAAAACTTAATAGTCCTTTATTGTTAAACATAATTAAAATCATTTATATGTTACATTAATAACAGTGATGGCAAATAATTGGTTTAACATAATTATTACATGTTGCTCAACAAGTGAATATGACTTATTAACCTTTTCAGTTAGCACTTTCTTCAATTATGATTCTGAAGATTACCATTGATAATTAAAACAATTAAGCTACTTTGTGTCTCTGAAACCAAAATAAAGGAAACATAAATTTTTTTTGGAGGAGAACTAGGACATAACTAATCATAATGAGATGCCAAGATTCAGATCAATATCAGCAAAGATTTAAAACTCTTCTAAGATAATAAAATCAGGATACATCGGTCCTTCTTAAAAGGAGGAACAAAATACCCATGGAAGGAGTTACCGAGACAAAGGGTGGAGCAGAGACTGAAGGAATGACCATCCAGAGACTCACTAACCTGGGGGTCCATTCCATAGACAAACACCAAAACCAGTCACTATGGCAGATGCCAACAAGAACTTGCTAACAGGAGCCTGCTATACCTGTTTCCAGAGAGGCTCTGCCAATGCCTGGCAAATACAGAAGTGGATGCTCACAGTCATCCAATGGACTGAACAGGGGATCCCCAATGAAGGCGGTAGAGAAATTACTCAAGGAGCTGAAGGGGTTTGCAGCCCCATAGGAGGAACAACAATATGAACTAACCAGTACCCCCAGAGCTTGCTGGCACTAAACCACCATCAAAGAAAACACATGGTGGGACTAGTGGCTCTAACTGCATATGTAGCAGAGGATGGCCTAGTCGGTCATCAATGGGAGCAGAGGCCCTGGTCCTGTGAAGGTTTTATGCCCCAGTATAGGGGAATGCCAGGGCCAGGAAGTGGGAGTGGGTGGGTTGGGGAGCAGGGGGAGGGGGAGAGAATAGGGAGGTTTCAGAGGGGAAACTAGGAAAAGGGATAACATTTGAAATGTAAATAAAGAAAATATCTTATAAAAATAAAATCAGTAAGAGTATAGAACAAACAAAGACTGCTATTGATCATATAGCTGGCTATTTAATTTTTAAATTGGGTGCTATATTAGAAAGTATTCTCAGATTACTTAAAATATTTGTTTGATAAAGATATTTTAGCTTTCATTCTCTCTCCTGAGGCAAAATTATTTCAGTGTTATAGTTTGAATCCTGTATAATTGCCTAACTCCAATTCATAGAATGTCTTTTGTGGGTTTTTTCATAATTCTCTGGAGTCCAGGGCTTTTCTCTAATCAAGGAGGAAATTAGTCAGTTTCTAAGGAGGACTGCCTGAAGCAAATTCTGCTATGATAAGGAAAACCCTGGGGCGTAAAGCCACAGCTTTGGGTATAGTTATACCTAAAGTATTCAAGCTGTAACAAGTCTTAAAAGTCACATTAGGAGCCTATGCATCCTTGTCAGTGACAGCAGTAGAATATATGAACTGCAATGTATGACGTGCACATACTGCATTAGTGGTTACTAGTGGGACAAGGTAAAGGTTTTGCTTATGAGACACCCCTCTATGCAAAAAGTGCACTTTGATCGGGTTCTAATTTTCCTTTGCTGCTAACATTCTTTCAGTATATTCTAGATATTAATTCCCTTTTGGGAATTTCGCGAAGGTTTTTCACCATTTTACAAGCTCTCTCTTCGCTTGTTTATTTCTTTCTTTCACAGTTACGAAGCCTTTAAAATTTGATGTTGTTCTCTATTTATAAACTATTTTATTAAAGAAATGCCAATTTGATATAGATCCACTGAGCATCAACTGTGTGGTAGGATTTGTCTCGGACTTTGAAAAGTGTAGAAACAAATCAATTATAAATACTGTCTTTCTGAAATGTGCCACTAGATAAGGCTGATTAGAAATGTTAGTATATCTAAGCCAATGCCCACAAAGTTTTACTAATACAAAGATATTACTTTTATAAAGAGGTAGGAAAAAATAAACATCAGTGATTTTTATCAAACTGAACTATTTCTTGATATCAAATAGATAACCACCAGGAGGAAAACACAGTGCACAGAAAGGAAGAAAATACTTGTAAAATATATAGCTATCTCATATTATCTATGCACATATCCTAATAAGTCAATTTTAAATATGGCTCACAACTTGAATAGACTTTGTCCAGAACATACTTAAGGCTAATAGGTATATGCAAAATATTTTAATTGCTATCAATAACTAGAGAATTAAAAATAAAAAACAATATAACATTACCCATACATTTCAGGATACTAATTAGTTTTTAATACAGAGTCGTATGGTGATATTTTGGAAAAATGAGAAGGTTTTACACTGTGAATGGAGCAAAACAGTGTTGCAAGAATTAGCATGGAGAATCAAAATCAATAAAAAGTATATTTCACTTTCAAATTACCTTGAATGAAATGCTTTTTAAGATTCTGAATAGTACAAAAAAATCAAGACTCAGAGATATAAGGACTCATATTCATTACAGCATGATAGCCATAAAAATCAGGGAAAAAGGAAATTATATAGTAATTAATGTATGGATATAGTAACTGTATCATCTGCATAAGACAACAAATTATGTCATTCAAAATGAAAATTCCTGTAATATGTGAAAACATGGATGAACTTTGAGGACATTTTTTAAAGAAAAATAGGCAGTTGACACACACACTATATGATATTCCTCATAAAGAGTATCTATCACATTCAATCACATTCAGTCTCATGGTATGGATTAGTGTTTGACAGAGTTTGAGGGAGAATGGAGCATTACTAATCATGTGTTTTAAAGTATTAACCCAACAAAATTAATAACTCATGAAGATATGCAGTGCACCGGTGCACCTATAATCATCAATAGTATATATGCAGAAAATGTTAGAGTGCTTTTCATCGTTATTTTTGTCTCCCAATTAAGTGAAACAGATTTTCAAGTGGTAATTTTTTAAAAAAAAAGAACCAGGGCTGGAAAGATGGCTCAGTGGTTAAGAGTTCTGACTCCTCTTCCAGAGGTCCTGAGTTCAATTCCCAGAAACTACATGGTGGTTCACAACCATCTTTAATGGGATCCAATGCTCTCTTCTGGTGTATGTCTGAAGATAGCTACAGTGTATTCATATAAATAAAAATAAATCTTAAAAAAGAAAAACAATAACTGAAGAGACGGCTGTAATTCCAAATGTTGTACGTACGTGGAGTGGTTTCAGTGGATTGGATTACTAAGGCACAAAGTTGTGCTTTTCCCTGAAGAAGGTGGGAGCTTGAAACTATGGACCCTGTACTTCCTGTCACTAAAGCATCATGTTGACTTCCTGTGAATACTAACTTCTGCCTAGTTCTGCTACTATAGATCTAGTTCAAATGAGACTGTTCCAACAGTTAAGTAGCTTTATTTCTTATCTTGGGGCTTCAGACAGAATATTTACATATGGTGTTCTTTGTTTTAGGACAGTGCTGCTATGTGATAAGGAAGGTGTTTAGTTTTCAAATACAAAATATAGGAAAAAAATTTAAGACACACAAAATGGAATGTTTCTTAAGGTAATAATGAAGAACAATAAAACTAACTCAATACTATTTTCTAATGAAAGATAAAACAGTAAATCACTTCTTAATTTACTTCTGCTCTATACAGAAATGCATGTACATAATATTCTGTCTGTCATTCATTTCCCAAAGTTACTAGAAATAAAGCTTTTCCATTCTAGTTCCAGCAAACTAGAAAAACTTCATTTTTTCTTATTAGATTAATGAGCTACTGGAATATATTTGCAGAGAAAATATTTACCATTGTTTTAATACATACAATTTTAAGTTTTAGTATATACATTTAAATATACATATATGCATACACATATATACACATAAATATACATACATACACATACATACCTATTAAACCAAAGTTGATTTCTATTGTATTGATGTGGTAATTTGAATTTAATTCAAAAGTGATCTTGTGACCCTTTTTCTCCTGAATTACATTATAAATCTCTTGTATAATAGGACAATCAGATAGCATTAGTCTCAAATTCTGTAAACTTTTACTTTGCATGCAAAGATCTTAAGGCTTACGGGTCACTGGGCAGTTCTGCACCTATTTCTTGACACATTTCTTCTAAATTTTGTTGTTGCTATTATAACTGTGATAAATAGAAGTAAAATATTATTGTGAATGTTTTCTGTTCATCACTTTTTCCCACCGATCTCACTATCAATATGGTTTAGCAGCAAAACAAATCCACGGAGTCGAAGGAGTTGATAAAAATCACCACCTTATAGGGAATGGACAGAATCCACAAAAGCTCTTGCAAATACAAGCTTTCTCACTTAGAGTTGATGAAGCCTTTACCTGAGCCAGCATTGACAATGGGTGGTGTGTACAGCTTCAATCCTAGCACTCAAGAGGCAGAAGTAGGGGGGACTATGAGGAATGTGAGTGGCTGTTAGGAATATCTACATAGTGAATTGCAGGTTTCATACCAGTCAGAACTACACAGTGAGACAATATCTCAACCACAAAAACAAAGACAAAGACAAATGAAAATAAACATAAACACCAAAGGAAGAAAGAAAACAACAAAACAGATAGCTGGGTAGTAGATTACATCACTGGGAGATGATACAGTTCTGCGTTGCTCTGAACTACAAGGCTTTAAAACACCTTGCAGAGTCCAAGAGAACAGGCAATAGGACCGGCTATATGCAACAGCCTGGGTTGTTTATCCGAGTCAGTAATTTTCAAAATCCCAAAACCCCTCAGGAAACTAGAAGTTGCCAGACAAGTTTTAAATCAGCTGCTTGTTTAAAAATAGATAATCCGGCATTTCAGAAAATTTCTAATTTTGCCAAAAGCATTCAGGTTTCCAACAGTCAAAAAAAAAAAAAAAACCATACAAACAAAAAGAAAGAAAGAAAAAAAAAAACTCATGTAATTTGAGACATGGAAATAGATTAATTAAACTGGGACTTTCTTTCTACTGAAAAAAACAAAACAAAACAAAACAAACAAACTGTGGCAACCTCTGGTTTTCTGACCATCCTTAGTGAGAGAAATCTGATAGCACTAAGGGTCACTGGGACTGTATCTGTGAACTTTGTATGAGAGGAGAAAAAAAATCATTGCAGCTTCAGCAGTGTTGACCTGTGCGTTAACATGCAAATTATCATTCTTGTATACTGTAGCTGATTATATGAGCTGGAGCAGGTGTCAAGGAACTTGACAAGTGCTGTTCCTTCTCTTTGTTGAGTCTTGAAAAATAAAAACAAAAATCAAGGATACAGGTGTACCCAAGCTTCAATGTATTTTTGTCTTTGTTTGTATTTTATAACTTTTTAACAAATGAGTTCAAAATATTTTCTTTCCTGAAAGAAATACTGCCATGGGGGGGGGGGGAACCTGGTGTAAGGAAGAACATAAATGCAGTTTTTATTTTTATTTTACATAATTTCGGTTGATGTTTCCCACTATCTTTTAAGTCGAAACCATTAAGCTGAATAAAACCTCAGATTGATAACTTTGCTAGATTACAAGCCCCAAATAAATGTTTACAAATGGCTTAAAGATTTGCATGTGCTGTGTGCACTTTTTGCATAGAGCCTATGCCATTAAGGATTTAGGTGCACATGTATAACCAGCAGAGCGTTTTTAGAAAAACAATTGCACAAATTGATAGCAAGTCATAGTCCTTCCCTACTCTCCCCTAGTTCCTTTTCCCCTCTCCATTCCCCCCATCCATGGAAAACACTCTGTGGACTGAAATAGCCCAGCTGAAAAGCCTAGTCTGTCTGACTGACATGGGGACCGGAAGGGGTTAGTAACAGTGTCTCAGGAGCAGCAGTCTCACATGCCATGCGGGTTTTAGTCACCACAGGGAGGTGACAGGATGCTTAAAGGGTTTGTTAGAAACTGGAAATGTGCTAAGAGCCATACCATGCTCACAAATTTAAGTTTTAAAATACAAAATTTATATTCTTAGCATTAAGGAAATGAACACCTAGTGCTCATTTTACCTTTGCCAACTCAGTGACACAATCAGTAAGAAGATTGGCATTAAGTTACTTTAAGGCTTTCTTATGGTAATGCTTTCTTGGCTGCCTAGCTGGCTGGATAGCATTTAAAAGGAACAAGACTTCTGTCCCTGGGTCCCAACTGTGGAAGAAGAGAACCAACTCCTGGAAGTTATCCTCTGGTCCCTACACGTGCAGTGGGAAACTCAAGCACGTTGCTGCAGCTCCCACTCCCTCTCCCACCCCCTCCATATGCAAATAATGTTTTATTATAATTAACTCCAGGGAGCATATTAAATTAAAAATAGTGACCTTGAAAACATATAAGTGACCATTTTAGAAGTCTTTAACAAAACTGACTATTTGATGATATTTCAAAATATTCATATGATTTTGAAAGAACATTCTGATCAATTGTTTCCATCTCTGTGCACATTGTATTACGGTCTTTTATTGAACAATTTGCCCTCATATTTTTTTGCTATTTATTATTATTATTTTAATTATTGTCTCCTCTAGGAAAGTTACTAGTCGATAAGGTATGTTTTATATAAGAATTTACAGTCTCAAAATAAATGTGAATATCAGGGATGTAAAAAATTTATTGGGAGGAAATAAAATACATAGGTAGACGGAGAACCCGGCAACTTGCAAACTTTCTGTTACTATGGCAATAGAATTTTGGAAAATCTGGGTCATCTTGTTGCTGTGGAAACTCTCAGAAAGAGTAAAGTTGAAACCTCGTAATGACCATTACATTTTCTCCCCAATTGACAGCGAAGTCATCATCTGTGTTTTCCTAGATCTGAAGTTGCATTAGTGAGACTGGGGTACATTCAGGTTTGATTACCTTAGGAAAGGAGAGAGCACTTAGGCAGAGGATTGAGTGTGTATTGACAACCTTGTGTGTTTCCTCTATTTGCTTGATGACTCGTTTTTTGTCTTTTATTAAAAATAGATCTTTTTCTCACGTAATATATCCCAACTACAGTTTCCCCTCCTGCTACTCCTCCTAGTCCGTTCCCACTTCATCTCCCACTTTTTGTTTCTCATTAGAACACCAACAGGCTTCCATGGGATAATAATAGAATAAAATATATAAGGCAAAACAACACCTAACCCATCCGCGGAGGACAAAACTTTACAGTAGAAAAAGGGGCAGGAGAAAGCACAAGATCCAGTGGGGGATCAATGATGACCCAAGATATGGGGAATGCTAGGCACTGAGTCAGGAGTAGGCAGGAGGGCAGGTGGGGGAGCATCCTCATAGAGGCAAGGAGAGGGGAGAGGGGAAAGGGGAGAGGGGTTTTGTGGAGAGGAAATTGGCAAGGGGGATAACATTTCAAATAAATAAAATAACTAATAGAAAAGATTAAAAGCAAGAAAAAAAAAAGAAAAGGCACATTAAGGAATCACATAAAAATCACTGAACTTAAAGCCATAATATATATGTAAAGGGCCTGTAGAGTAAAAGAGAGAGAAAGCACATAAATGATAGTAGTAGTAGTAGTAGTAGTAGTAGTAGTAGTAGTAAGTAAGTAAGTAGATAACAATTTAAAAGGCCTGGTACAAAAGAGCTTTTAAAGATTGCTTTGAGTTTGTTTTCTGTTGGATAAAAATATAACTATTTTTAATATTAAAAAACAGTCAAGAACATGTCACAAAAATTATATGCATTGTAAGTGTTAATTTCTGTAGATTTCTATGGATAATGGTGTTCACATATAAGAGAGAAGTTCATTGATAATGACTATAAAGCTTGACCATGAGCTTTATCAGACTAGCCATTAGTGAATGTAAGAATAATCCCGGCAAATTTTGAGATTTTCTTTACCATTTTAGCTTGACTGGCGATTGCAAGCATATTTTCTTCTACTATTTAGATTATAAATCTTATTGTAAATATTTACTGAGTATTTTCTCCGACTTGAGTCAGAATTTATATGTATGTGTAGGTATATAGGCCAATGGCCTTACAGTAGGAATTACTGCATTATGTACCTGGTGAAAATCTATGAATCAAATACCTTTATGTTTTATATATCTAGAATTTATTACCTATAAGAGCATACTGTGAATATTTTTGCTTTTGTTATCCCTAATTTTAAGAAGTTTAAGAACAGTAGCCAAACCAGCACCTGACTAAGACAGGTGCAGATACTTACAGCCAGCCATTGGACAGAGCTCAGGGAACCTATGGAAGAGCTAGGGGAAGGACTAAAGAAGCTTTCCCATAGAAAGAACAACAATATCAATTATCTAGACCCCTCAGAGCTCCCAGGGACTATACCACCATACAAAGAGTATATATGCCCTGGTCCATGGGCCCTCTAAATGTAGCAGAGGACTGCCTTGTCGGGCCCTAGTTGGAGAGGATGCCCTTGGTCCTGTGGAGGCTTGATGCCCCAGAGAAGGGGAGGCTAGAGGGGTGAGGTGGGNGTGGGTGGATGGGTAAGCACACTCTTAGAGGGGAAGGGAAGGAGAGATGGGTTGGGGGCTTTTGGAGGGGGACCTGGAAGGGGGATAACATTTGAAATATAAATAAAGAAAATAATTAATAAAAAAATAAAAAATCAGTAGCTAAGTAATGTTTTTAAGTTTACATAACTAGAATTTGCATCCTAAATTTCTGAATCAAAATACTTATAAAAAAAGCTCTCTGAACAATAACCCACCCCATGAGGGCCCTGTTGAGAGAGGCAGGGACTTATATTTTAGCCATTAATGACTTAGTACTCGTTACACAATTCAGATTGGATTCAAACGCTTCATAATCCTCCTGCCTCAGCATCTCAAACACCATGATTGCAGGTGTAATACACAATGCCTGATCAGGAAAAAAAAACCAAACAACTTATTGTCAACACCAGTCTAACAACAGGCAACATTAAATATTGGCATCTGTATTGGTAAACCCTGTTGTTCCAGGTAACAATTGTTCCTTTCTGATATCATAAAGGTTCTAAGATTTAAAGGTGAAAAAACAAAGTTTCCCTAGTATTTCATATACTAAATATAAAAAATAAACTGAATATAAAAATATCTACATATAAAAATATATAGTAAACATAAAAAATTATAACCCCAACAAGTGCACACACTTCACTGTCATATAATGGCACTATTAGCATCTTGACCCTGTCTTTATAAAGTAATGATCCTGATAGTATAAAATAGTGGCTGTCTTTCTTAGGATTCAGCCTTCTTCTCTTACCTTAGAGTTACTTTCTTTCTATTTTCCCAAAGTATAAAGGTATATACTCACAATAGAGTTCTATTTTGAAATGAACTAATAGAAATAAAATGTGGTTAATGTTTAATAAGTGTGGCACTGATCTAAGAATGAATATCTTTTTTTTTTAATTGGATATTTTCTTTATTTACATTTCAAATGTTATCCCCTTTCCCGTTTTTTGCCCTCAGAAACTTCCTCGGCAATCCCCCTTCCCCCTGTTTCTATGACGGTGCACCCCTACCCACCCACCCACTCATGCCATCCTGCCCTCCCATTCCCCTACACTGGAGCATTGAGCCTTCACAGAACCAAGGGACTCTCCTCCCATTGATATCCAACAAGGCCATCCTCTGCTACATATGCAGCTGGAGCCGTGGGTCCCCCCAAGTATACTACTTGGCTGGTGGTTTAGTCCCTGGGAGCTCTGGGGGTCTGGTTGGTTGATATTGTTGTTCTTTACATGAATAAGAAGATGTACAGGTCTTTCATTCCATGTCCCTCAGAGGAAAGCCATGTGACCACCTAATGAGGGCAACTCAGGAAGACAGCTCTTACTAGAATCCAACTGTCAAGAAAGGATGATCCTGCAATTTGTAGCTTGTAAAATCATAAGAATATATATTTCTGTAGCTTATGCCTCCAAGTATGTGGCATCATGCTAATGCACCCCACCCAGGCTGGTATAGGACACCCTCCTTTTTGTTCTAGATATATTTCATAAAACTAGTCCTTCTAATACAAATGCTGGTTGATAAGATAACGTACCTAGATTTAGTCAGAAATAATTATCACTTAGATTCTGTGATAGCCAGTTGAATTCAGTAACTTAGAAAAAAAAATAAACAACCTTGGCTAAGGAAAGTGTCTAAGGTTAGTGTTTATGTACAGGAGCAAAATTCCCAATACTTCATTCTCTTGAACTTAAATTGGCACCTATGATAATGTGAATATTATACAAAGAAGTGTGTTTATATATTTTATTTCATAACTTTTGCTATTAAATTGCACCAACTAAAATAATATTTTATTTCTTATAAAACATAGGCTTCATACCTCTGAGCATAGGAGACCACCATGTAAAGAGCAGAGCATATAATATTTTATATTCCATTTCACAGCTGATTGTAACTGAACTCTGAGTTACATTATGTAAAATAGTGACGGATCCCAAGCACAAGAGATGTTTTTCTTAAAACCTTTACTTCTGGGACAATTGATGGAGAGATGTGTGTGTGTGTGAGAGAGAGGGGGAGGGAGGGAGGGAGGGAGGGAGGGAGGGAGAGAGAGAGAGGGAAAGTGGTGGGTAAGGAGGTGAACGAGATAGAGGAGGGAGGAGCTGTGAGAGTTCAGTTCCTGTTGACACAGTACCACTTTTGTAGTGCATCACTCTCTGGATGTAATCCTCACTTAAGGAAGGCATCTTAATTAGGGAATTTTTATAAATGTGAAGGCTGTGTAGACTAAATCAAGGGATCTATATAATTAAGTAAAATTAGCCCCACCTGCCTTGTTTCTTTATAGCCTTCATCATCGCCCCTCAGGCGGGCACAAAACATGTTTTTCATCCTAATATAGGTAGTGACTTAATTCTTATTTGCCATTGAAATTATGAGGCATCAACATATAAGTGCTTGAAATACATTAAAATAAATGAAAAATGTATCATAATTTCTATGTACCCTTAGGTTGTAGATACATATTTTAAATAATTTGTACTTTGCTCCCATAATTATGATCATTTCAAATATACACGTATTTATTGAGATTATAAATTTACAAATCTAAGTGGACTTATTTTAATCAGCTGTGATGAATAAAACTACATCAGTAGTTTATCAGAAAAGGACTAATGTAATTTTTCTTCAAGACGAGACAATAACCATCAAAGTCTGGATTAGACCACAAGTCACTTGGTCATTGTGAGTGACAGGAAACAAATAAATATGTTGCTTTATCATTTTTATATAAAATGTTATGAATAGAGTTAACACAGTCTGGCTAATTTAATGTAGTACGATGTGATGTAATATACAGTGATACCACTGTGACAGGACACATTTTAATAGTGTCCTCATTAAGGATCCAAAAATTTGAACACTTTCCTTAGCTTGATATATCATTGAACTGCAATGCTAATTCATTCTGGGAAAGCCACTACAACACACCGTTGCTTATTCTGTAGATGACTGCCATTCCAGAGGATGCATAGATGCTGCAACAGCAACTCCATGTCTTTAATATAAGCTCATATATCAGAATGGAGTGAATTCATTAAAAAATTCTGAATTCAAAGACATGATCTTGTTATCCAAAGCAATCATTTAAACTTTTTCCAATGTCTGTATTCCTAGGTCTCACATCAGAATCCTGCTTCAGTAGGTATGAACCAGACCCAGCAATATAGTCAAGGGGAAATGGCTTTGTTTTAAGAACTTTAAAGAACTGTTAGCATTGATGGTATTTCTATGTTAGCTTGCTGTGTGTCTTGGGCATTTTGTAAACAGGTCTTCAGATTGATGTTACTTAATAACTTTAAATAAGTACAGAGCTTTTCATTGCAAGTTTGTTCAAAGTAAAATTACACTTATCTATTTTTGTCCTCTACCAGAGTTATAATCTCCAAAATTCAATTTTTACAGACATATTTGTTACAAAGAGCATTTACCAAACTTATTGTAACATTCACAATATAATTTTTTATCTTTCTATAGTGTACCACACAGTGTAAAACACAGGATTAATAGTTTGTATGTACCACAACAGTCTCTAGAAGAACGAGTGATAACACATTGGTTATGTCCCTAAGATTGTACTTCTCTTTCATGTCAGAACAACAATAAACTGGGCTTAGAGACACCTACTGTTTTATATATCTGCTTGCATGAAGATGGTAGGCACTGAATTTACTCCTGATGCACTTTGGGAGCTTCAGTGCTTTCATCTATCTGAAATGCCCAAACCCTTCCAGCACTGAGCAAAACCACATAGGAAAGATGGCAAGGCACTCCTGGTTTGACTGCATCAAAGGTTAGGCAAATGAGGTATCTGACGGAAGTTGTTGGAAGACTGAAACAAGTCTCAATTATCTTCCACAGTTTCAATACTAATTTTATAATAAATATCAATAAAAGATTCTTCTCCAATGGATGATTTATAAAGAAGGAAAACATTTGTTTTCTGTCTCATCATATACATTAATGTGGGGACCAATAGAATGGAACGCAATGTTGAAAATGTCAACAGAACGTTTGTGAGAATGCACAACTATGCCCTCTGTAAAAATGGTAGCTATGACTCTTCTCATTAAAAGTCATCCTAGCAACAAAAGGAGCCAGCTTCTTTAATAGGCTTTAGGAAATCTGCCAGTTCTTATTCTAATATTGCTAATGAAATAAGATGTCCTTATTTATATCTAATAAAACACTCTGCATTTGGCTAGAATTTCCTTTCATTAGCTCCAAAACAAAACAAGTGCTGGAAACTCGTCAGTTTAAAATAACTCTTCAGGTTTGTCAGTCAATCAGTCGTCCCCAACACATGCAACATACAACAGTAAAAGCTATAGATCCCCACAATATAAAATGCTAAGTTTTACTTTTTGAAGTTTTGCTTTTTAAATGGTTTTTGTTTTCATTGATTTGCTTCAGTCTCAGATTAAGCTGAAAGAATATATTTTAATCTATATGAGCCGATGTACTACATGCCAAACCATATAAAAAAAAACAAGATAAAACCCAACATATAAAAATGAAGCCACAATTGGCTTCTGCCGTAATAGCTATCGTGATAAAATAAAGAACTGTTGAAATGTAGGAACTGTAAGGCCAAACGTAAGTGGTATACTTAGTACCTTGTTCTTTTTCACTCACCTGTACTGTCTTTACCCATCTACTAGGAAGTAGTTCCATTTTATTTTGTTTTTTTTTTTTTT
>NC_034596.1:62457261-62477409 GCF_900095145.1 Mus pahari
ACACACACACACACACACACACACACACACACACTATACATTATTGATGGAGGATATGGTTTGTCCCCACTTACCACCCATACCACCAGCATTCTTATGATGGGACAGAATGCAGATGCAGAAAATTGGCCAGAAATCAATATTTGCAGTGCAACAGCCAAAACAGTAGTCTCTGTCTTAAAACAAGGTGAAAGAAAAGGACAGACCCCGGCAAAGCTGTCCTCTGGCCTTTATATGTGCAATGCACACATTCACCCACACTCATACAATCTCTTGCCTACACAGACATAAATAAATAAATACCCTTTAAAAATATAAAAACTAGATTAAGGCAATGGAGAATCACTAAAACTTACATCGTTCAAAATACCATAATAATAGCAATCCCTTGTATGCCAGTTTTAGAAATTAAAATTAAATTTATGTAAAATATATACAAAGTTAGAATAATTTACAGTATATTTCATGGCAAGAATAATATATTAATTAGTAATATATTATATTCTTTTATAACAGGTGTCAAATACCTTTTGTTATTTATTTGCTCATTTATTCATTCATTTATTCTGCAATAATTTCTTATGCTCTTATTTGAGTCAGAATTTATATGTATGAGTAGGTATATAGGCCAATGGCCTTACAGTAGGAAGTACTGCATTAAGCACTTGGTGAAAGTCTGTAGAAGCAAATATAAAAATAACGTGTAAGGGAAAAGACAGCTTTATTAATGAGGATGTAAAATACTTCATGGAATATATGCTTTGGGAAAAAGAGAAATATAAAATCCAAATGGTCATAAAACATAAGTTAATAACTTCATTTAAAGTTTTAGCAACTTGTGAGAACAAATACAAAAGTAGAAACGCACTTTGAAAAATATTTTTATAAAATCTTAACTCTTATATTTTTACTAAATACTCTGGTTGGAATTTGCTGAGTAGTTCTTTGCTAGGAAAGAAATAATGTGTGTTCTAAATGTTTTAGACATATCAACACACTAATTCTTTCTTGTACAAAAGTACCATCTTGGTTAAAAAAAATCTATTTGAATTTACCCATTATATTTTTTATTTGAAAAATAGCATTGTAAAGGAGTCTTACTTTGCTTTGCAACCATAAGGCATTTTCAGCAAATTAGATGATAAATTTCTATATAAAGAATCCAATAGTCCCCGGAATCTCTTTAAATGATATATAGGGTAATTTGTGAAAATTTATGACTACAGTATTTTTAAGACACTAGAATTCTCTAAATTTCACACACAATAACATACAGTCCCTTTCAGTTATCTTTCCCCTTCTTGCTTTGTTACAAGCTTTAGAAATATGCCAAAGATTTCTTGGATAAAAGATGACTTCCTTCTGTATCTGTAGCTATCAACTGGCCTAAAGAAGGCTAAAAAGTTTTCTATAAACTAGTTGAGGAAAACATCCATATAAAATATAGTGATAGGTCCGTACCGGTTTTATTGGAAAGTCTAAAAGACACCATCTTGTCTGGAATATTACACACGTTCCTTACTGAAGCAATGCAGCTGTAGTTAGCATAATCTTGAGGTCGAAGATTCTTTAGCTTTAAGATCTTCGTTTCCCCCTGAAATTAGAGAATAGGTCATTAGTGAAGGTCACTGCTGACCAGAAGGAATGAACTGACATACACCATTGTAATGCACTAAATAATAATATTATTAGAATAATGTGTTCTAAATGTGAAAATGAAACATTGCACTTACGCATAATACTGGAATATGCTTAGAGGTAAAAACTAACAGACAACAATGAAAATTCATAATGTTTTCCTTGCAAACTTGCTTCCTGGGGGAGGAAAGCCTACTTCTAGCAGTAGTTATGCAAATTATTATGTAAAGCTCTGAATAGTACACTTAATAATAGAGGTTATTTAATGATCAACACAGTCTAATGCAGGCTTCAACAAGAAACACTATTGTAAAATAGGGCTTCTGAAGACGACCCAACACACGAAAGACTGGTTTTACAGCAAATTAGAGACGATCTAATGATAGACCATTATACTGATATACATAAATATTTGGTATAGTGGAACAATGGCTGATAACAGACTGAACACCGACTGGAGGAAGTTTCGAGATGTTTCTTGATTGTTATTGACCTTGCTGGTTTAACACAAAAAGCTCAGGGTTATCTCTTCCATGTAAGTGTGGAGCAATGCAGAGACTTCTGACTCAGATGTGGTCATTATTCCCTGCACATTCCTGCCGAGCAGGACTGACTGTAGACGCATTGGACGAAACTGCTGCAAGTGTGAAGTCAATCAATAGCCAACGTCCAGAGTGGACATGATCCTCCTGCTCAAGCCAGGCTAGAGTCCTTGGAAGTCCTTTGAGTCTTGAAAAACCTTCCCTCACCCCCCTCCTCAAAATAGTTCCTCTGTTAAAGAATGTATTTTTCAATGACAAAATAGCTCCCATTGGTGACCTATCTGGGAGAACTTTTACAATATTATTTTCCTTTTATTTTCCCCAGAGCTGAGGACCGAACCCAGGGCCTTGTGCTTGCTAGGCTACCACTGAGCTAAATCCCCAACCCCCAATATTATTTTCCTATTTCATATATTCAGTTGAGAAGGTCAATGTGTTTCCTTTTCCCTTTTCTTTGCTTAGATAACATTGTTTAATTCTTTTTTAAAAATTTTCTGTTGGTTACTTTGTTTATTTACATTTCAAATGTTATCCCCTTCCAGGTTTCCCATCCCACCTCCTCCCCCTGACTCAACGAGGGTGCTCCCACCACCCACATGCCCACTTCCGCCCCACTGCCCTACTGTTCCTCTACACTGGGGCATCAAGCCTTAACAGGACCAAGGGGCTCCCCTCCCTTTGATGCCAGACAAGGCCATCCTCCACTACATATGTGGCTGGTTTCATGGTCCCTCCATGTATATTCTTTGGTTGGAGGTTTAGTGCCTGGGAGCTCTGGGGGGGTCTGATTGGTCTTAAAAATCACCACACACCCAATATCCAAGTATGAATTGATGTGCTGTGTGGCTTAACACATAAAGCAAAGCAAGGCTCTTATCCAGACACAGCTGTATCCGGATGACATGGAAATTCACAACAGTGACCATGGCATCCTGCTAACAATCCTTCCATTCATGACAAATTTCAATTTTAAACCATTAACATATGTGACATTTTCTTCAGTCTTAATAAGTAAAATTCTATTTTATGATTGATATTGTGAAATAATCACTGCATTTAAGCTAAAGAAGGCTCCAACCATCTCACATAAATGCCACATTTTCACTTTTCTAAAAGATGTGAAAACTGATCAACCCCCCTGCTAAGTTATATGAATTGTTTTTTGCCTTGTTTTAGGAAAAACTTTGCATTGCATTTTTAAAGAACAAAGATCCTGTGCAAACATCTAGGGAAATCAATATGGTTTTATAATGTAGCTAACCATGTTCACTTGTGACAGAGCTATCACGCATCAAACATAAAATGTCTTGAAAAATGTGTTTAGCTATCCAGAAAATAAAAAACCTTTGCACTTGAATTAGTTGATCAAATTTTTAAAAAATTGTATTTATTTCTTGTGTGTGTGTGTGTGTGTGTGTGTTGCATGTGTACATGTGCTTGTGTGTGTGCATGTGTGTATGTGTGTATTTATGGACAGTTACATGTGTGGCTGTGTGTATATGCAGGCCATAGAAGAAGCTGCAAGAACCTGGTTCCCTCTTTCCACCATGTAAGGCCTGGGGTTCAAATTCAGATGACCAGGCTTGGCAGCAAATGCCTTTACCTGCTCAGCTCCCTCACCAGCTCTTAGCTCCCTTCGCTCAGACGTTTACTGCTTATGTCTTTATTTTTTCAATCCTGGAAACAGATGTCAGAAGGGCCTCTAGTCCCACTTTGATGTCTCACTTTGTCCAGGTTCCATAGCTGTGCCTCTGAGTTTCTACTGAAACCTCTGTTTTTCTCCCAGTCTTACTATTTCAGAGAACCCCCTCAGCTCTGGGTAGATACTTGTCTCCCACTGTCCAAAATTTTGTTTCAACATGTATTTTGGATACTTCCCTCACATTGAAACTTAACATATCTGCAAATGAACTTGACATGTGTTCCTCTAAAGCAGCAGTTCTCTACCTGTGGGCTGCAACCTCCTAAAGACACTGGAACACACAGATATTTATATCAAGATTCATAAAATTAGCAAATTTATAGTTATGAACTAGCAAAAAAGACAATTTTATGGTTGGGATCACAACAACATAAGTAACTGTAATAAAGGGTCTCAGCATTAAGAAGGTTGAGAACCCCAATAAATATGCATCATATGTACAGAATCTCCTTTGACTATCTCTTTCATTGGCACTTAAACATGTTCCATCCCAAATTAGCCTTGTTCATTTATTTTTATTTTTATTTATTTTTTTATTTTTTTAACCTTTAAAGACACATAAATTGTGTCCTGTAATTTATTTATGAATTAATAGTTGCCACCTAACATTACTGTTTAAAAAACGGAAAGGAGCTGGAAGCGGCAGTGGTGGCACATGCCTGTAATCCTAGCACTTGGGAGGTAGAGACAGGCGAATTAAATAGTTCAGGCCATCTCCCACGATGAAGGGAGTTGGAGTCCAGTCTTGTTTACACAAAGCCCTGTTCCCCCAAACCCACAAACAAACCCACAGGCAAACAAAAAAACAACAAACATACAACTACCGGGGTTGTAGAGTTACAGGAGATTAAAATCGTTTATTTTTAATTGTAATCCTGTAACCATACAATCAGTTGAAAAACTCTTAAATGTATGTGGCAAATTTAGAGTGTATGGAGGTAAGTGAACAACACTTTAACCATTTTCTTTGAATTACTGATGTATAGTTGAGAGCTAGCAATTATATGTATTTAAGGTATACAATGCTTTGTCTTCATCAACCTTTATATCATGAGATAAGAAACCAACCAAGCTAACTGATTGTCCGTCATCTTACAAAGTTGATCATTATTTTAAATCTCAGATCTACCTGTTGAGGACTATATAAAATACATACACACACATGTACATACATACATACATCTGCCATCCATCCATGCATCTATCTATCTATCTATCTATCTATCTATCTATCTATCTATCTATCTATCTATCTATCTATCTATCTATCCTAGTTATCTACCTAGTCTACAAATGTATAGTAGGAGAAAGAGTCTAGCTATATAGCTCAAGCTTGCCTGAAGCAGTCCTCATGATCAAAACTTAACTACTTATGTGCCATCATGCTTGTGGATTCCCTGTTTTTAAATATGAAATATATTGCTTTATCTCCATTCTAAATCATATGGATAAATTAAGGTTGCTTTAATAAGTACACACATATTGACTCTGTTTCATACTTGCTTGTGTATGACTTCTTGACCCCCAAATTGTCTATCTTCCTTATCCTCAGATCAAATGATTCTTCCTTTTGGGATCCTGTAACAGTAGCCCAAGCTAGTGTACAGGTTGAAGTGCTAGTTTAAGACTTAGGAAATTCTTGCTATGCTGAAATAATTGTGACTCTATCATGAAGGATGGTCCAGTTATTACTACGGTGGGAAGATCTATATCTCAGTTTTATCAGAACATAGGAGCACAATGGGCACATTACCAATCAGAGGAGTGATTCCTTATCTGATTTCTCCATGGTTTAACCACCCAGCGACTGGCAGGCTGATCTAGAATAGCTTAGAAGATGATTACTTTCTGTAGCTGCAAATCAAGATCCCAAAGAGAGTGAAACTAGAGTCCACAGAAAAATAATCCCTTAAGGTAAAATGTAAGGATCACCTCTACACTTGTGAAGGGAAGAGGTGCTGGAAAACTATGACTGTTGGGTGAAAAAAAGTAATTACAGACTGAACTCTGAAATCTTTGTACCTTATGCATTTAATTTACTACATTCATTAAGGGATTTAAAAACTATTTTATGGTTTATAAAGTAAATTTATTTGCCTGTGTGTGCATGATTGTATGTGTGTGTGAGAGAGAGAGAGTGTGCATATAACCATGAGTGTGTTCTGCATGCATGCAGGGTTTCCAATGTCATCTATATAAATATAATATACTATGATATTAAGTTTGTTATGGCATGTAAAATTCCACAATTTTAAAAGAATTTTGATTTGACTATCATCTAATTAATGCTTAGTTTAGCTAACTTTATTGTAACTAATTATATAATTGAGGTAAATATGTTCAGCTTGAACATTAGTTGATGTAATTAAAATATACAAGATGATGTCATGAACAATTTTGCAAACACTATAGAAAATGGCAATTAAATAAATATGCAACTTCTAAAGGCTAAATTCACATTTTTTGGCAATCACACAGAACTTTTATAATTTAGTTTTAAAAGTATCTTGTACTTGTCAATAAATATAATCGATTTGAAACTTTTGTGAAATAAAAAATAAGATTATTTTATATTAGCCTGTGGCTTTTCCAATGTTAACATTTTCTAATGAGAATATCTATAACTGTTAATGGTATATTCAATTATTTTCAAAATAGACTAGACCTTTAAAATATTTATTTCCAATATATTTTATTATCCTGAGCTACTGGGAAAAGCATATAGTCTCCAATTTATATTAGCTCATGTACCAATTTACTATAAGTATGTAGCATGCATGCCTTTTCCCCTTTCAGCATAAAGTGAATAAAGATATGAAAGGATAATTATTCCTCTTAAACTTATTATGTAGCTGTAGTTTCATTTCGGCCTCAGAAACACATGCCAATTTCATTATGGATATAAGTGCAAGAAACTATAAATAATATTTTGTTTCTCATGAGGATTATGAAATAAATATTTAGTTCAAACTGATGTTGTTATTAGCCTGTGTGCACAGGCACAAAAGATAAAGCCATCTCATCATTTCTGAAATTATTTTTTATTAAAAATAAGATTATGTAATAACATTAGTAGAGAAAATCTAATATTTTCACAGGACTTTAATTTCCTAACATTAAAAGAGTAAGAGGTATATGACCTTTCCTATGAATCCATATCCAGCATTGTTCCAGTTTACCCAGCCATTTCCACAGTGAACCTTCCTCACATCCGCAAATCAGTCTAGTGTATCTCAGGCATGGAAAATCATGGGGGAATCACTTTGTTTGATTATTAATTTTGATGCCACTGTTTGTCCTCTGCATGCTCTCATAACATTTTGTTAGCCTTTATTTTAACTTGTGTTTTCACTCCACAATCCTCTTTCCCTTGACCACTTCCTTATACATCAATAATGTTAGGAAGACTGGAACCTTGTGTCAATCTTTACATTTATTTATTTATTTATTTATTTATTTATTTTTGGCAAAGCTCTTTCCATAGCCTGTACATGGCAAATCAAAGTTTCCTTTTTGAAGTTTAAGCCACAGGAATCCTAAACTATAGAGCTAAAGAATGCCACAGTGGTTTGTCTGCATTCTCCACCATAGACGTTAGTTGGGTTTAATAGTCACTGTTAAAGTACTAGGAAATTGGACCTTCATAGAACTTTACCACAATGTGTATGTCCTCATAAATAAATCATTTCCTCTATTTTAGGAGTAGGTATATCAATTATAGGATTGACTTTGTTTTAAAAGTGTGCTTTCTTTGTGTTTCTTCACTGTGTTACAATGGACCTAGAATGAACTTTCTAGTATCAAGGACTGTAAGAAAGTATTTTTAAAATAATGTACTCAGATGGTCATTAGAGTTGCAGAGCATGGATTAAGACATGCTCTAATATAAGCATTGTCAATATTGAAAGATTGTTATTCATAAAGTATTCTTGTCACACAATGGAAAGTATGTGAAGAAACTAATGCAAGACATACATATATATGCATGCATATGCATATATATATGTATATGTATCTCTCTCTATATATATATGTGTATACACACACACACACACATATATATATATATATATATATATATATATATATATATACACATATATATAAAACGATCACTCAAAGACTAATAGAATATGAAAGAACAAAGTAATCACACAAAGGAAATATGGCCTTACATGATAGTTTAGGACTATAACATAATTTTAAAACTAATGCAGCATTTATAGGTGGAAGAATAATTGGTGTTCTTAGATTCTTCAAAAAGATCTGTATAATTATTTTAGAGTATGTGATATTTTTAACCTTATATTGCAGAGAAAAAAGTCGATCAATTTGTGAATTACAAAGTGACAAAAGTTCTCATATTCAAATAAACAAGCTTAATCAATTCCGTTGCTCTCTATTGCACGATGACTGCAAAACCACAAAACTTTCAACCACTGTTGGCAATTACCAGCTAGAAACGAGGCCATTGGTGGTTATTAAGTAGACTTGTAGGTAAAAATGTTCTCCTTATCAGTTTTTTCTGTATTATTAACATGTGCTTGAAGGTTAGAATTAGACTTGATTGTCTCAATCTATTGTAATTTTCATCAGTTAGCACAATTTTGAAGAAACAGAATAGTCTGTAACTCTTCATTTGTAAAATTATATAAAACATTATGGGCTCCAGGATCAATCCTACATAAGTTGTAGATTCAAGCAGAGTTTCTAAATCGTTGCCCACAGTGCAAATAGAGACACAGAGTAGGTATGCACATTCCATCTCTGCAGGACTTATCAGTTCTTAATTCATTCTCCAAGTTAGAATCACATATTCTTTTTGCCTCATTACTTTCCACAGTCATTTACATTTGAGATGCCTGTGATAAAGCAGAATAAGTATGATCCAGTCAATAAAGAAACCATGGGCATCCATTAGAATACATGACTTTAGTTCAACTCATGATGTAACATTTCTTTATAGGAATGTTTTTTAGAACATATTTTTGACCAAATTATATGTACATACATGTATATGTGTACACATACATATATAATCCAAATGAAGTTGTGATAGTTAGAAATGTTAAATCAAGAAGTCAGCTATGAAATGTGTCTTCTAGAAATAAAAGGGAGACCACACTTAGAATTTAAAAACATGGGTGGCTAAACAAAACCCAAAGAAAACAGTAATAGATATGCGAATGTAGAAGGGGAAAACTCTCATTGGCACAAACCTCAGACCAGATCTACAGGCAATTTCTGACTACTGGGATAGGGAGAATTAAAATTCCACAGTGGTGAAGTCCCTAACTAGTGATCCAATATCAAGTGGTCAGCCCTAAAAGTATGTGTACAAGCAACACTAAATGGACATATCAGATCACATTTATGGACACATATTTTTGTCTATCTATCTATCTATCTATCTATCTATCTATCTATCTATCTATCTATCTATCTATCTATCTATCTAATTATTTTGATCATAAAAAAAGGCATAATAATTAAATATGTCATTGCAAGTTGGAATATTACAATTATTTTAAAAATGTTTTCAATCAAACTTGTCATTGAAGTGTGAAGTCATGCTTTTTCAAAGGAGGGTAAATGTATAGATAAAGAAATATGTCAGGGTACATTGACATTAATATTATTTCAGGAATCAGTATTTCAAATTTATCACATATAAACAAGTTGTCCTTTATATCTAAGTGTGCTGGCTTTTCAATCAAACATATATTGTTTTATAAAAGAGTACATTTGGAGAAAATGTCTTTTCAAACAGCTATAGTATTGGATGTTGCCAGAGTCAAGAAATTATCACAGTCCGCTGGGGTAGGAATAGCACCCACAATCTCTTACCTGGGTAAAGAAGGGCTCATAAATCTCCACTCCCTTGTCAGATCCTTGTAGCAACACCTCCTGACCACGTCTCCAGCTATAGCGCACAGGGGGGTTGGAATTGGCCACACATCGGAGAAACACAGTTCTCTCATAGTAAAATTGTTCTTTAGCTTCACCTATACTTTGATGAACAGTTACTACTGGATCATCCAAGTCTAGAAGAAATAAGAAACACGCAAGTGAAAACATTACAAAATGTACAACTTCTAAAGTGTTGCACACTAATGTAACACCTGGTTAATGGCACATGCTTCTAATGTTTGGAAGTACTTAAGTAACCTTACTAAACTCATTAACAAAAAGAAAATTTCCAACTTATAAAAATCAATAGCTTGCTTTTAGATTTGTTGAGACAGTACAGAAGTGCTTACATTTTTTAACCTCCTTGTCAGAAGCCAATAATAAAAGACTCATGAAAGTGAACAAAATCCAAACGGTCAGCCGTGCCAACACACATACAACTAACATTTTATGTACTCAGTAGGTTATTTTTAGGAACATACACATACACACACATACACATGCACACACACACGTGTGTGTGTATATGGATGTACATACATGCATGCATTCAATAACAATTGATAAGAAAGGAAGTCATGAATATGAAGGAGAGTAAGGAAGTTATATGGGAAAGTTTGAAGGGAAGAAATAACAGGGAGAAATGCAATTAAATTACAATCTCAATTTTTAAAATGGTTGAAAATAAATTCAAAGGAATAAAACTAAAGTTAACTACAGAATTCAGTATCACAGAGCCCAAATGACTCTTTCATTTAGTGATATCTGATAACAAATTTATATAAAACAAGTATTTGTAAGTTATTATAATATTCAAGTAATAAAATATGACATCGAACTGTGTGGAAATTTCTCTTTATCTTAGATTTTATATCATAGTATATTTGCAAATTTGAAATGTACTAACAGAAGGCACCATTAAAAGGCATTAAGATTTCTTCTGCTGAGTATTGGCTTATGTGTAGCATTATAAATATATATTCAAAGGGACAGGCTTCAGAGAAAGGCCAACTCATTTAGAGCTTGGAGTTTCATTTCTTTGTCTACTCAGAAGTCAAGGCACCAGGTAAATGAAGATGGATGGAGTCACTGAGTTGCAGAAACACTGTAACAAACATAGCTACCACTATCAGATGTGGGTGAGGGATCATAGCTTGCTCACACTTCATGTAGTATAGCCTTGTTGATTTTCCTTACAAAAAGAAAGAATACATAGCAAACCCACCTGCCTTATAGCATGACAAGCTGGAAGCCCCATCTTCAAACATAAACATAACATAAAGTCTCAGGAGTGATGTAAACCCTTGCTGTTAATTACAATCAAAACCCACTAGATGTTCTTTCAGCTACATAAATTCAAAAAACAATTTAATTTTAATGACCTCCCTTATCAGTAAAATGGTTCTGTATTATCCAGGCTGTTGTTAGACTAATTAATGAGATACCTTATAAAGCCATGGGTACAGAGTAAATAGTAAACACAGTTTAGCCTTTAGTATTAATACATAATTGTCACTATTAGGGTCTCTTCATAATAATGCCCATTGAGTCCCTGATTTTTCTTGTCTTTATCACATGACCCTATAATATGCACTCAGTTCTCATTATAAGTAAGGCCAATGGGGCGCTTGGCCATTTGTTCAGGCTATCAAAGCCTCCAGATGACAACTGCATTTAAGTCAAAGACTGGAGAAAAGCTACAGAGTGCACATATACATAACAAAAAAGGATGTGAGCATATGGAACACAGTGTGTTTAAAAAGTCACAGTTCCAGCAGGGGGAGTAGGCAAGGGGTTGGGGATTTTTGGAGGGGAAACCAGGAAAGGGGATAACATTTGAAATGTAAATAAAGAAAATGTATAAGAAAAGAAAAGAAAAAGAAAGAAGTCAAGCTAAAAAAAAAGTTACAGTTCCCGAGAAATGATTCTTTTGATGTATAAAATAATAAAAATCCAAAACAACTAGTGAAGTAATTGCTAGTGATAGAGGAAAAAAAAAAAAAAAAAGACAGGAGCAAAATTCCTCCATTCTCTTGACAGTTCTTTAAAAATGTGAATTACAGGACAACAGTCCTACTTTGATTTCTTGTTTTGCAACATTATAAGTTTTTTTTTAAAAATTTCTTCCAACATTAGCATCTTTTCACAGCTATCTCACAGGCCTCTAATTTTAGTAGTGCAAATTTACAGAACAACTGCTGCTTTCTGCTACAGATTAAGGACTGTCAGTTCAAATTCACTCTACTGGCCGTGTAGAGACATGTGCTGTCTGATCTTAATAAGCTGGGATATTTGGGGATTTTCAAGCCTATAAAATATTCACATAATGATTAGCTCTTCACATAAACCTAATCCAACATCAGACTGATGAAGTGAATTCAGTTTAGTCACTTGAATTAGGAACTAACTGTATTGTGACTGTGAACATTTTATTTTCTTTCTTGTTAGAATTTCCATCACTATTATCCAGTCACAAGTGGTTGGTGACATAACAGCGGTGGATCCTTAGTCTCTGAATAGTTAATAGCTATATTACCTTCTTTTTTATTGTTGTGGTGAAATACACTGATTTAAAAAAAAAAAACATAAGCATGAGGATTTATATGATCTCAAATAGGACAGCGTCCATCACAGCAACAGGAATGTACGACCATCCTGGCAGGCAGAAGGCAAGTGGATGTCATTTCATCCCCTCATAGTAAGCAAAAAGAGACTAGGAAGGGAAATGAATCCTGAATAAGATTCATATAAGCATATCAAATATTATAGGTAGATTAAAAATAGCCATGCATATATGAGTGTATATATATATATATATATATATATATATATACATTTTAAATATATTTTTTGTGTATGTATGGTTTAAGTAATATCCATTTATCCCTTAAATATTTATTAATATATACTATATATTCATATACTCCTAATTTTATATTTTACATATTCCTAAATACTGAATAAAAGTATTTTACACAGGTGAAATATATGAATAAGAAACGAAGAAATGTTCTGATATAGCAAGTATATGGGGTAAGACCTTCTAACCCAACATTGTGGTTCAATTAATTCTGTTTCCCACCAGGATACAGGACCTTTGGAAGTACAAGCAATGATTTCTAGAGAGGGAATTTGCTGATGGTCACCAGCTGCAATACTCTCAGCAGTAAAAGCAATGTAGACTGTGGTCCAAAGCAGGGAATCTGGCTTTCAACTAGAATAATTACTGCCACTTATAAGATGTGATGCTTCTAGCTGAGAAAGGCTGAGCCAGAAATCTGAGTAGTCTTCTTTTCTGGAAGAAATGTCTGCAAGAATCTGTGGTGGGATCACATCCATGTTCTCCTTGTACTCTTATTGCTTGAGAAGCTCCACACCATGGTTTAGTGTACCATGTGGAGTGGGCAGCTCTCCTGGGGTGGCCACTATAACTTTTTTTGCAGAGAAAGTAGAGATCTAGGTCTCTATATCTTGCATGCTTAATGGCTGACTTATTTACCACCAAATGTGAAAAAGCAGATACAAATAAACAGACACATGTCCTGTCACTGGGGTAAGTGGGCATGCAGCACACTCTTTGCTGTCTTGCTACATTTCGTTTTTGTGGGATGTATATGCTGTGAGTTCTTTTCAGGGTCGTGCCTCTTCTATGTGATGTTTCTTGACACAGGATACTAGAGTAACTAATGATCATGGCTTAGAGATTAAAGGGGTCTTCTTAGGTAACTTAATAGAAGTTTGTCCTCTTCTGGGAACTGGGCCCTTGAAAGTGCCAAATAGGAAAGAAAAGCATTAACTTCAATAGGTGAGTGGACATGACAGTAGTAAATGAGCTCACTCATTGTTTCTTTGTCCCATGGATTCTTCTTAAATAGTAGACCATCATTTAAATATGATCAGTGATTTAGATTTTCACTGAGCCTGGAAGAAGCACCTACTCCTCATTGGATGTTAGCTTTAAAAATTATATAGACATTTCAAAGGGCTATTCTATCATTCTCCTAGGCTAGCATTTCTATGTGATGTAGGAAATGCTGTGACAAGATAGTACTATGACAATATGCCCTCTGTGCATCAGAGTCAACACAGATCCTGCAAGTGACATCTCTAAAGATATTTCAAGGATTTCCTTTCTCCAGAATATTGTTTTGCAAGTGAATGTATGTATATTCTTAGAAAGAATTTGTTGATTGAATCACCATAGAACATACTCAGAGTGATGCTGGAAAGTAGCTCAATTACCTATTTAGTCAAGATAAACACATTCTGAAATTAACCCAGAAACCATATATTTTTGTAATTGTTCATATTTATTCTTTTAATTTACACATTTTATTTATTTTAACTGCATATAACTTACATACTGAGTGACTAGCTACTTATTTTTCTTCGAGATATAATATGACCTAAGGGTCTCTATATATGTCAGGAGCTTAGAGTGCTGGGTACATCCAAATTAGCTGATAATACAGATAAGTATACTAACTCTGCATTTGAAAGTTAATCAGTGTCATCTAATATCTATGACCTTGAGAAATTGTCATGCCCACTCCTCATGCCAAGCTCAATTGTGTAAGAGCATCTCCTGTCCATCGACATTGTGCAGAAAGGGCTGTGGGCAGTGAGATTCTCAGTGAACTCTATGCTTCAGTTATGAGTGTATCCTTACTATCTTAGTCAGTGCAGACAACTCAAAACATTTACAAAGAGTAGGGTCAAGTGCTGTTATTTCTGGACTTTATGTTATATTCACCATAGCAAGCCTATAAATCCTTTTATAAAATATATGTTTTTACAGTCTGCTCTCCAATGGTGGTAGTTACAACTTCATTCAGTGAGCACTCCGTCTTCCCTGCTACTTCCAAAGGTGTTAAGGGCTTGTCGTGAGAGGATGCTCATATGTCAATAAGCTTTTAATCTTCATCCTCACTTGGTTTCCTCTACCCACAAACTCATTCAGTTTCATTCTCCAACACATTTAATTCCATAGTCTTAGGCTCTCACTCTGAACACACTGTGATAACCCCTGATAAGACATAACAGTTTCAATAAAAAGTAATATTATTGTTTGTACTTTTGTTTCTCTTATTGTTTGAGACAGGCTGCTCCTGTATTATATAGCCCCAGCTAATCTGCAACTTTCTATGTAGACCAGACTGGCTTGCGATATGCAGACATCCCTATCTCTGTTACTGAGCACGGGGATCGCAGGTGTTCCTTTACATATATGGAATGGAATATCATATCCGGAAGGTAATGGCACAGAATGCTTTCATGTAGTTATCTATTCAATATGATTAAAAGTAGATATGGGAAGAGATGAGGGAGAAGTACAGAGGGTCAGGAATTTGAAAGTGGGTGTATAGCAGTGGGGGAAGAGGAACTGGGGGTAGCCACTAGAAAGTCCCAGATGCCAGGGACCCAAGAGGTTTCCAGGACCCAACAGGGAGGACATTAGCCCAATACCTAACAAAGGGGAGATAGAACCTGTAGAGACCATATCCAGTTGAAGGATGGGGACACCCACCTACCTCAAAAATATTAATACAGAATTCCTCCTGTCAAAAGGAAATGCAGGGACGAAGAGTGAAGCAGAAACTAAAGGAAAGGACATCCAGAGACTGCCCCACTTAAGGATCCGTTCTATCTGCTGACTTCAAACCCAGACACTATTGCTGATGCCAAGAAGTGCTTACTGACAGGAGCCCAGTATAGCTGCCCCAGGTGAGGCTCTGGCAGCACCGGACCAGTACAGATGTGGTACACAGTCAAAACACTGTACTGAGCGCGGGTACCCCAATGGGGAAGTTAGGGCAAGGACTGTAGGAGCTGAAGTTGTTTGCAACCTCATAGGAAGAACAACACTATCAACCAACCAGACCCCTCAGAGCTCCCAGGGACTAAAACCTCCAACCAAAAAATAAACAGGGGGTACCCAGGGCTCCAGCTGGATATGTACAGACTTATCTGGCATTACTGGGAGGGTAGCCCCTTGGTCCTGTGGAGGCTTGATGACACAAGGATAGGGAACGCTATGTCTCTGAGGCAGGGAGTTGGTAGGCAGGTGGGGGAGCATCCTCATAGAAGCAGGGGGAAGAAGAAGGAGGGATAAAGGGCTTGTGGAGGGTAAAATTGGAAGGAGGATAATATTTGAAATGTAAGTAAATTTTAAAAAATAGACCATCTTATTCTGAGGGGTATGTATTGCTCCCAAATCAAGAAGTTTCTGTATCACTTCAAGAAAGATGAACATGGTAGCCCCTGACATTAACAAGCTACTTCTCTGGCCTAGGCTGTTTTAAGACAGGGGAATGCCAGGGCCAAGCAGTGGGTAGGGGAGCAGGGGCGGGGGGAGTGTATAGGGAACTTTCAGGATAGCATTTGAAATGTAAATAAAGAAAATATCTAATAAAAGAAAAGAAATCAAGAGTTTCAAACTTGTTTTAACTTTATAAATCTCTAACTCAATGTTCTACTTTAAAGAGCTGAGTTCTTCCCTCACCTGAGTCTCTGCTATGCTTCTGAATAGACACATCTTCATATTTTGTCGCAGAGATCCTCTACTCTCCCCACTCTCAAGTAGTGATTAATTACATTCATCCTTTCACTGATGATTGATCAAGGTGTGAATGGAATACAGAAGAAACTGATTCCAATATTCTTATAATTATTTCTCCCCCCCCACCCTGAATTCCTCAAGAGCCTGGAGGATATCAATACTGGATCCTCACTGAAGAGCCTCTCAGATATCTTGTGTTTGCTCTGAGTCACGGAGGTCCTGCAGTTTTGGTTCATCAGGTGCAGCCTCTTTGCTTCAGCAGTTCATACATACAGTAGATGTTGTATGTATGAAATTCACAACGAATAAAAGACTGCACTCAGAAATTGTTACTTTCCACTGACGTCCCTTCTCACCACAAATGAAGATTTTACACAGCATTCAAGGATTAGCATTGTTCCACTTGAGGTCAGTAGATGTCCCTTGGGTGTCAGACACCTGATTAGTTGGCTGATGGGTGAAGTCTCATTAAAAGCCATTACCAATGCAAATTCTTTAGAGCACATAGAAGGGGTACTTGGCACATCTTATATTTTGATAACAACATATACTGAAAAAATAGAAAACATTTTGTCCTGCATGGACTTAATGTGAGAGATTGATTGCCTAGCATGAAGAAGCCTTGGGTTTGGTTCAAGAACTGGTGAAAAACAACCATCCTTAAATAAAACAAATCAAAACAAAAGCCAAAGCTCTCTAAGGGTCAACTGTTGATTGCATGCAAATAAGAGATTCTCAAGCAAGGATTGGGCAGTGGAAAGTATTTAACTGTATTGCATTACTTCAGAGGCTCCACATAATCAGGATGGAGTTCCTGAATTAAAAACTTGTCAAAGCTGTTGCACAAATTTTCTACAAGGGAAAGTGTAAGTGATTAGTCGCTCTATGATGAAGAGGCCTGGGCTTTGAAAAGGTGCATCTTTCTGCTGAACACAACTCAGTAAGTGGCCATTTGAGTTATGTTCTTTCTAACACTACAAGGAGCTATACTTTCTTTAATAATATTTATACTTATCTTAATTTTATAAGCTAGATATAAAAAAACTCAAATTCCTGGAAATTATAGTCACTAACACAGGAAATATATTCCTTTTTTAAACTTTTAATTGATTTTTCACCCTCTGCAAACCCTCTACCCCATTCCCCTCCGACCCTGCTTCTATGAGGGTGCTCCCCACCCACCCACTCCCACCTCAATTCCCTAGCATTCCCCTACACTATGGAATCAGGCCTTCTTAGAACCAAGGGCCTCTCTTCCCACTGATGCCAGATAAGGCCATCCTCTGCTACATATGCAGCTGGAGCCATGGGTCCCTCCATGTGTACTCTTTGGTTGGTGGTTTAGTCCTTGGGAGCTCTGGGGGATCTAGTTGGTTAATATTGTTGTTCTTCCTACAGGGTTTCAAACCCATTCAGCTATTTCAGTTCTTCCCTAAAAAATGGGAAAAAATAAATGGCACATGACTTAAAAAGAAGGAGGAGGAGAACCAGACAATTAAATATTTACTGTGGGTAATTTCTTTTAATTTATAAAATGATTTGAATTAAGAAATGCATTACTGGATATGCAAAATTCATTTTAAATACATCAAAATCTTACAAGATTTCCTATTCAACTCTTTTAATGTGTATATAGGACCCTTATTTTAGTTAGATTTTTATTTCCACAAACCAATATAAGCTACATAAATACTTAATAATGACCTAATAAATCAGTTTTAAGTAAGATAAATCTCTTAGTGATCTGACCAGTGTCAGTTTTCTGCAAGGTTACCCATATATAACATAATAATTATCTAAGGGAATTTATTTTTACTCTTAACTTTGGCAGCTAGCCATTTATAACAGAAGTAATTTTCTTGAAACATTTTGCTTGATTAAAGATGTCAGACACTAGCAGATTAAAGTCATTCTAAGAAAAAAATCTGATGCCTGTTATATTCATTCACTTTACGAACAAGTCCATCAGAAGGATTTACAGTATGACAACCCTTTAACCAGTTTTAGATAAAATGGGAAGAGAATGTTGGAAAACAGTATAAACTTTCCACTCATTTTACTTTGTGTACTTGGAAGAATGAGCTTCTTGCCTTCTTCAATCTTTCAGATATTTCCTGAGTTCCTATGCACATGTATATTGCTATGAGACATGCATATGTTCAAGACAGTATACAAATCCCAAATTAATAGTAATGGATTTACAATTTATTGAATATATTTTTGTACAAGTTGTTTTAGAAGAAACATCAGGAAAAGTAATTAATGTCATCTTTACCAAAATTTTGTCTTTTATTATCTCAAGAAATTAAGTTTTACAATTAATAATTCATAACTACATATGTATTAGGGTTACTATTAAAACCACATTTATATAAATCTAAATTTTAAACATGATATTTTGATAATTTTATCTATCTGCAAATATACTCACTTTCCAATTTATATGAACTCTGTAATTTATGTCAAGAAAATGATAAAGATGAGAAAACACTAGAATATAATAATAATTATGTAGAGAATAAAAGCAAGAAGGACAACAAAACACATCTTGAATAAAATAAAACTAAAAGTTTTTAGAAATGAAATGTGAAGCAAATTCTAAGTCAGAAGAATAAAATAGAAGGAAATAGTATGCATAAACTTGTGAAATATCACAGTAAATTTCATATAAACTATATACTACAATATAGAGAAGGCAGTATAATAATACTATAGAACAGATGACAGATAAAAATGAGCTAAAGCATTACTAGCCTTATGGATAGTATAGGAAATCAATCACATTGTCTTTTAGAGAATGTGTGCTTTCTTTTTAGAAATACTTTAACAGCTTTTTTCTGCGTGAGAGAATTTAATGTGGCAAATGTAATGTCAAGGAGATTAATAAGAATAAAAAGAGGATTCTGTGGTAGTTTATATAAACTTGGAAGAAGCCATCGAGACAAGACTTTGTCAATGAGCATGGAGAGAGAGTTTGAATGGATGAGCTGTATGGATGACTAATTGTGGTGCCAAGGGAAGTGAGTGAGTCAAGGATAGTTACTCGTTATCTGGATTTCACCATTGAATGAATTATGAAGTGTGAAGTGACAGCAGTGTCTGGCCTTTGGGAAAGCTGGGAGAAAGACGTGAAAGGAGGGAGATGATGGCTTAGCTCAATGTGAATCATGCTGAATGTCAGTAAACTACATTTCCTTCAGCTATAATGTACAAGACCTGGGAGTGACCAACAGCTGTGTAATTAGATTTAAAACATGCTCAAAAGGAGGGAATTCATTCTTGGTCCTGTAAACTTAACCAACTATCCTTAGTAGAAGAGGCCATAGATCCAAAAGCAGAAGCTTCAATTGCCATTTTTCTAAACCAGTAAATTTCCAATACTTACCTGTATACACATATATCATATACATACATGCGAAGAGCTCTCACTCCTCATGAAAAAAATCTTATGACAACAGATGAGAACTATTATAGAAAACTACAAGAAATGGTGGTGGTGCGCCTTGCTGATATGCCTCCAATACAATACCTACACTTGTGGCTCAGGGGAAATCACAGAAGAAAGGACAGAAAGATCGTAAGAGACGGAAGATCAGAGTGCCTTCTGCAAAACAGTTTCTTCTGTATATGACAGAAAAGCTGGACCCATGAGCCCTCAAAAATAAAAATCTTGTTGCCTGGAAACAAACAGCATGATAGCAATACCAGTTGGCATGCCAATGTAGATGGGTAAAATTTCACATGGTTTCATTTGCAGAAGAAAAGCTATAGGTGGTCAGTGCCTACAGAGAGAGGGA
>NC_034596.1:62478649-62480517 GCF_900095145.1 Mus pahari
TACAGAGTGAGTTCCAGGACAGCCAGGGCTATACAGAGAAACCCTGTCTCGAAAAACCAAAAAAAAAAAAAAAAAAAAAAAAAAAACAGAAGTTTGTAAGCAATAATAATAATTTTATAAAAAAAAAAGCCATCATCTCCAGCAAATGTTGAATACAGGCAATAGTCATTTAAATAAATGATGGTTTATTAAGGGCTATACACTTTAGATGGATATTTTTATAATGCTGATTCATGGAAGGTTACTTTTTCAATGCTTCTCTGTGTCAAAAGAGGTTTTATCTTATGTTCTTTGTCTCCTAGGTTATGTCATTTGACAGCACGTTAAGGATGTCACCTTTTATCTTAAAATAACTAGTTTTTTTCCACACTCTATAGCTTTCTTTGCTGTTAGTTGACTAAATATTGATGCAATTTTAAATGATCTCTTCTTAAAAACATAATAATAGATTTGTTAAAAATCCCACATTTTATATATTCAACAATGACAGTAATTTATGTAATCTCACAAAGACAGTCCACTTTAGAATGTTAATAGAGTTTTAAAGTGTCATAATTCTTTCTCTATATTTTTTTTGCTTTTGTTGCTTACTAATTAAATTTGTTCTTTGTCAATTTCATACATGTATGCAAGGCACAGTGATTACATTCCCCTTAACTCTTTTCCTCTTCTGTTTACATCTCCTCACAGCCTCTTTCTCACATTTCTGTTTCTGTTTTGTTTTGTGACACAGAGCTTAACCAAGGATTTCTGTGGGTATGGGAACGTCAGCCATTAGAGGCTGGCAGGCTCAGTCATGGCTGTATAATCAAAGACAATGGCTTCTCCTTTCACAGAATTCATCAATAGACAACGCTTAATTTTTAAGGAGTCGGGTCCTATGAGCCCTCCTCAGTTTGTGACTAGGTATTGGAAGGACAGACTTGTGAGATCTACCACCAACAGACAGCTACTTTGTGTCCACAATTGCTGAGGATGAGTCGTGGTCAGAAGACAGCATTTCCCCATGCCTTCCCCATGTTCCAGTTCTTAATAGTCCCCCTACTACTTCTTCCTTAGTACTGCTGTGGCTTGGAGAGTTGGTATAAATAACCTCTCTAGGAATGGCCTTCAGCCATCACTTATTCTTAGCATCTTGAACAGTCATGAGTCTTGGCATCTGGTGCTCTTCACTGTAAAGAGAGCATGGTTTGATTGAGACGTAGAGTATGAATATTGATACTTACAAGGCAGTTTGATGCAGTATTGATTTATTCACTGAGTGTACATTTATTGAGTGTTACATGAAACAGTTAACCTAACAGCCAGCATGTGTCTGCCAAATGAATCTATGTATTACGAGGACCAGTTATTAGTTGCAGCTGAAGTCCTGGGGTGTAGTTACAAGTTAAGGAGTCAATTAATCTAAGAAATAATCACAGCAGAAGGATGTTTTCCACAGGGGTTTATTCCACCATTTGGTCTAATTTTTCTGTCTTTTAATCTTTGAATTAAACCAAATGAATCTGAAAACCCAGATGGCAAAGACACAATAAATACTGTATTGGATGGCATCTTTCCTCTGGGAAGTTCCAGACTAGAAATTCTATAGAGAAAAATATACAAATAGGTTTCCTTGAGAAGAATAAGAACTCAATACACTCGGAGGCAATAAATTGAGTACATTATTTTACCAGTTTAGGGACAAGATTTGAACAATGATCGTCCTGCGCCTCTCCTGCCCAGGAGGGGTGTTCGCCTGGCGGCTGTCCGCAGGCCGATCCAACACCCAACACCTTTCCTCCCCGACCGAGGAGGGGTGTCCGCCTGGCATCCAGCGCCTTTCCTCACCCGAGGAGGGGAGTGCGCCCGAGAGCAGTACTAAGGCT
>NC_034596.1:62480528-62493059 GCF_900095145.1 Mus pahari
TGGGTGGGTAGGGGAACAGAGGTGGGGGGAGGGGTATGGGAATCTTTCGGGATAGCATTTGAAATGTAAATAAAGAAAATAATAAAAAAAAAAAAGATTTGAACAATTGTAAGATGAATCCATATAACAAGAGATAATGGCAAAATACATATATGTTAGTACTGTTAGTTAACACACAACTTGAATAAAATTGAACCACCCTGAAGCCTTTGAATGAAAAGAGGTAATTAAATCTTTCTTAGATATCGTAAAAATTAAGAACAAAACAGTTTATTATATGTGAGGCATCAGGACCAGTGAGTGATACTCTAGCATTTTCTGTAGATATCAATGCAAAAGCAAGTTTGCTTCAACAAATCAATAAGAAATTTTCTATAATTGTTGAGAAGAAATATTTTATATTTTTCCTGCATAGTGATTTTTGAACAACAACTAATTTTATCTGGTAACTCGTAAAAGAACACAGACAAAATGAATACTCTGAGCCAGCTCCTCAAGGCAAGACATTATATCTCAGAGGAAGACATTTACAACACTAAGACTATCTACAAAATTTAGATTCATTCTTGTGTGAAATTTTGCTGTTAGTCATCTACTCAAACAAATTAGAATTTTCTGCATTTCTGCAAGGCTCTAAAAACACATGTATCTACATGTTTTACAGATCCTTGGTAATATTGTTCTGCATATCATTCTAGGGAAAGAGTTTTTCAAATTTCATATGGCCTGGAATAATAAATCACCCTGTACAGTTCTTTCTGTTTCTCTTCACTTTCTATTTTCTTATTAGCTCTTTGAGAATTTTGCTCATTTTCACCCCTTGTCTAACTCTGTCCAGAGCCACCTCTATTCTTATACACCCAACTTTGTTTCCCTCTCTCTGTCTATTTCTAAAACGCATAGAATCCACTTGTGCTTCCCATGTATTCTTGGCTGTGTGGACTTCTACTGGAGCATAGTCTTTCTAATAGGGTGTACCCTCTTAGAGAAAACTGCCTCTTCTCCCATGTTAATTGCCAATAGCCCCTCAGCTTGGTGTGGGATTTAGTTCTTACCTACTTTCTCCACACTAGAATATGGTCTGGCATGAACTCTCACAGATCTTGTGCACACTATCACAGACAATGTGAGTTTATATGTGCAAATGCCCTGCTATATCTGGCAGTGTTTCCTTGTGCTCACCCATAACTTCTGGCTCTTATAAGCTTTCTACCCTCTCTTCTACAATGATCTGGGGCATTGGGAGGATGGAGTATCTAGTATTGATACTAGATTTAGGGCTGAGAGTTCAGAAGTTTCTTATCTTTATTCCTCAACCAGTTGTGGGTCTCTGTGTTAATCACCATCTTTTGCAAATAGAATCTTCTCTGGTAAGGTTGGAGAAATGCTCTCATCTGTGAGAGTAAGTGAAGCTGCCAGGAGTTCTAAAACTATGTCCATTTATCACAATAATACTTGCAGGTTTTCTTTAACCAATATCCTATCTAAACACAGGTACTCATTGTCCCTGAAATTGGTGCCAGATATAGGTTTCATCTTGTGGAAGAGTCCTTAATCCAATCAGAAAGTGATTGGTGACTTCTCTGATGATCACTTCACTGTTGTATTACTAGGTATACCTTGCCAGGTCAGTCATTATTTTAGATCTCAGAGTTCACAGCACAATATGATCATTGTTTATTTTTCAAAGTGTTGGAAGTTACTGTCTTCACAAAGGATGAAGCTTCTAAGCGTTTACTTGATTTCTCCATGTTCTCTGATGTTTTATCAGTAATAGTTTATCTTTGTTAAGTTGTGGCGGCTAACTAATTGCATTTGAATTATTATCATTATCACTAATATTATTTTACAGAATATCATCACATTCATAGTCTATGAATATGTACTTTATGTTGACAACCATTCTTTTACATGGGAAATTGGATTGTAAATCAATGTAACTAATTTTGCCTGCTTGCTTTTCTAAAGAAACACGTACCTCAACAAAGCACATGAGAATAATTCTTTTTTTTCTGCATTTCAGTCACATTTTTTTTCATTTTCTTAACTTTGATGCTCCTGATTGCATCAGGTGAAGGGTCATTGCTATTTTAAAATGCTCTTTCCTGGTTACTGTGATCCCCCGGTAGCTTTTGATTTCATAAACGGCCTTCTTTGTTTTCTAATTCCTTATGAAGATCTTTTATTTGTTTTTCATCTGAATTAGTTATCCTGGTATTTAAAATATTTGTTAAAATATCAGTATATCACTGATATGCAATTCTTTTATATTGTTATTTGATAAATATTCTCCTGGACAAAGTAATAGACTGTTTCTATTTGTATAGGAATGATTCATTAAATAAGGCTAGTTTTCCCACACATTGCAAATGAAATTGTACTACATCAAAAATTCAATTTTGAATGTGATATGATTAATAAATTAGATTTTGGTTTATTTCATTGTTTCTGATTTTGAAGATACTCAGTAGCCCCATTTAATAGTTCTATGACAAGCAGTTGAATCCCACATTTATTATATAATAAAGTCTACCATATAATAGAACCTCCTTCTGGTTTATTTTCTGTGCAATAAGAATTTGTCTATTCTTATGTAAAATCCTAGTAATGTGACGGGGGAAGATTTCTAGCTTACAAGCTCTACTAAGACAGTTTTTCAGGTCCTAGTCCATTGGTGCTTTTCAATTTCACACATTGTTGGTTATTCTCTGCTTCCTGTATTAGAGTTAATGTCTAGAGTATTTTATTTTACTCAAACTAAAAAGCACACACACACACACACAAACACAAAATTTTAAAATATTCTCATTGAGACTGTATTACATTTATGCTTATCTTTGGGAACGGGGCAAAGCAAAAAGAAGAAACTCATCGGTAATTGTGCAGTCATAAAACCTGAGTACTTGACCACATTTTCGGGGCCAGATAAAGAAAGGTATTTATACCAGGCATTATTTAATAGAGAATCTCATCATCCACACTTTGGTTTTCTTTTGCCATTAAGGGCTGAGTTGAATATCTCTTAATGTTACAATCTTTCTGTATCTACAAATCAGAACTTAATGTCTCTTTATTATAAATTTGTCAAATATTTTTCCTTCTTAATTTGAACTGCAAGAGGTTTGCCTGTTTTAGATGCCTTTTATTACATATTTATTACAATTTATTTTAAACATTTAATGTTATTATAAACTCATGTTTGTCTGTATATGAGTATATAGCACAAGGATGTGGGTGCCTCCGAAAGGCCAGAAGATTACGTTAGATTCTTTGGAGCTGGAGTTACAGGGGGTTGTGAGTCACATGGCACAGGCTATGAGAATTAGACTTTGGTCCTCTGCAAGAGCAGCAAATGCTTTTGAAAGCTGCACATTTGTCCAGCATGTTAATATGCCAGGGTCTGTATTTTCACACTTTCTATTTGTTTCTGTTATCTGTCTTTCTATCCTTTGAATTCATTATAAATAGTGAAGACAAGCATTAATTTATGTTTCATATTTTAGTAACAAAGGCTGCCTATCACATCTGATAGGTTCGGTATTTGTGTATAGAAAGCATACATTTCAAGATGGCAGCTAGTACACTGTGAATACCCCTTCAACACAGAGGATACAGAGGTGTATTTTGAATATCTAATTAGAAGAGAACTGCTAGTCAGGTGGTTATTATAGAAAAAATTACGTTTGGAACTTGTGTTCTACAAGTCTTTACTTATTAAAATTCAAGGTTTGAGCCTCAAAATCTGGACAAATTAGTTAATGTATTTATCACAAGATAACTTTTACGTTTCCAAAATGATTCACATTGTGTCTCCCTTTTCCCTTCATTTCAATAATTTAACCAACGCCATGGCAGGGTGGGGTCCTGACTTCTGCTCCTTGCCTCTGACAAGAAATCTTTAAATGTATATTTATTCCCTTTCTTTAACCTCAGTTGGCTTTGCTTCATTTTTAGATGTCTCTTATAGTAGTTCACAGCGTCCCAATCTGCATTTAGATTCTTATTGAACACAGAGCAGGCTATCTACCACTCCCAGAGGTTGGACCACATTTCTCTCAGTCCACCCTTTCCTCTGCTGAGGTCTCTCCATTCTTTTCCCCTCAGACTTTCTTAGCCCACATCCTCTGTGTATGTAATGGGTGATGCCTGCACAGAAGTTTAGCTTGCCAGTGATTCTTGTTTCTATGTTGTCCCAGAACGACGGGCTCTAGCATTCCTACAAGCACTCTTTGCCTCAGTACCCTGTCTTCTCTTTCCTGGTGTCAAAATAAGAACTTGGATACAAAAACATTCCCCCTTCATTCTTTTTCAGTAATTTTATTTCCTTCTTTTAATTTTTGAATTATTACTATATTGGTTTCTGTGATCATCTTTCTTCTGATTTACTTTTAATTTAATCCATTCAACATTTTACAAAGCATGGCGTAAATTAAACTTATGTCTTTTTGTCCTCAGAAAGTTGAACATGATTATACAGATGCATTGAGGAACCACACAAGGCACATAAATTTTCTTAAGTATGCCACTTCAGTTTTAACTTTTTTGTACTTATTAAACTTAGTAAACACCCTATTTTATTAGATATACATTTATCCAACCATTTTTTTTTTCTGACCACAGGGTCTCCAAGCATTAGGGTTTGTAATGCCGTTTGTTTGTTAGTATCACATGTAGACAATCTGATAAGTGTTGGAAGAGTTAGGTTCCTATCTGAGGCATCAGCATTCAAGGCTTCTCTTAGGAAATGTGTCCGTATCCTATACTCTTTGTTGTTGTATTTCTCAGGCTCACAGGCAGAAACTGCAAGCCTAACCCAGCCTGTAATGTACCGTATAACCCTTAATGGTCCATCAGGGGAAGGAAAATACACAGAGCAGATCCCCCCTCAGATACTCATAACTAGCATGCTGATAAGTAACAGGCATCTTAGATTCAATACTGATCAGTTTATGATCATGTATAAAAGCATCTTTTTACAAGTATAAAAGATAAAAATGTTACCACAACACATTTCTCACATTCATACTGTGCATCAGTAATATACTTCAAATCCTAAATGTACCTTGTTCATGCATTTAATAACACACACTTGACATCCTGCTCTCTTTAGCAACCAGGTATTATATTTGCCTTTAATATAAATTGGATACAGAGACACACATAAATACATACATACATTTATATTCTTACATTTCAAGAAAAAACATCCAACAAAGTCAAAGAAAATATGTAGCTTTTTAAACAATTTTTCTTAAAAATTATATTTATTATGTGTGTGTGTGTGTGTGTGTGTGCACATGTATACAAGAATCCACAAACATATAAAGAAAACATCAGATCCCTGGAGTAGGAATTGTAGGAGGCTGTGAATCATCAATGTGGACATTCTGAACCAAATTCAAGTCTGCTAGAAGGACTGCAAGCATGCTTAACTGCCAAGTCATCTCTTTAGCCCCAATTAAAACAATTCATTTAAATACTCTAATCTACTTCTCCATTTCTTCTACCTTTGTTCTAATTGTTCCTAGATTCTACTCGGAAACATCATAGTGTTCTTTTCTAAGTCGTGGCTGCTAGTCCCTGTTCTCTTGCTCTGCATTGAGAGAATATAACAACTAGAGCAAAGGGATGGGGAAATGTGCTGCCCAGTGAGGCAGGGAAAGACTTTAAGTTATGGATAAGGCTAGTGCTGAACCACCAACCAAAAAGTACACATGGAGGAAACCATGGTTCCAGCTACATATGTAGCAGAGGATGGCCTTGCTGGACATCAATGGGAGGAGAGGTCCTTGGTCCTGTTAAGGCTTGATGTCCCAGTGTACTGGAATGCCAGAACCAGGAAGTGGGAGTGGGTGGGTTGGTGAGCAGTGGGGAGGGGGATGGGATATGGGGTTTTCAGAGAGAAAACTAGGAAAGGAGCTAACATTTATAATGTAAATAAAGAAAATGTCTTAAAAAAAAAAAAGACTAGTACTGAGAAATCGGCTTTTATTGTTGAAGAAATGACACCATTAAAGAGAAATCTCCTGCTCTACATTGGGCACTAGAAGTGGTGTTAAAAGGACAATATCCCACCCATAAAGAACTCATTTGTAAAAACATTAAAATTCATTTGAAAGGAGAAAATCTAACTGATAATGTCACTAAGGTGCTTGAAAACAACCACAGATAGGTTCCAGAGGGCCAGGTGTTTAAAGCTCACAGACACTGTCCTCACTGATGTTCCAGAGGGTCAGCCACCATCCTGAGCAGGCAGCAAAACTCAGCAGCAGCAGCCACTCAATACAGACTTTACCATCCTGATAGAAGCACAAGGAGGGAGTGGGGTTGGGGGGTCAGGCTCATTAAAGCTTTAGCCAAGGTCCCTAAAGGCATTGAGTCCAAATGATGCTAGTGAAAGTGTGATTCTCTGAAAGAGCACAGCAGGCCAATGTGTGAAGCTGAGAATTTGAAGCCTAAGTTGTCAGGAGACCCCATGGTGCTGGAGAGGCTAGAAGGAGACCACATCCACTGAGAAAATCTGTACACACGCCGTGGAACTGGCTCAAGGGAAGGCTAGTCACACTTTAGGTGTCAGAGGTAGAGAAGTAGGACTGCTTATGGAGCACAGAAAATTCAACAAGGATCCTCAGATGATGGATTTAGGGTTGCCAGATTTAGTGTTTGCCAAATGGTTATTGGTCCTGTTTTGATACTGTCTTTTTAGGTAAGCTCTAACCGCTCCCATTTAAAATGGGAATATTCACTCTGTACCATTGAGTGTAGAAATGAGACTGTGCACTTACATTTTTGAACCATGTTAAGAGCTGTTAAAAAGAATAGGGACTTTGGAAGTTAGGCTGAACTGACGGAATGCATTCTGCTTTATGTAATGACTATGAATGTATGGAGACAAGAGGAAGGAAGAAATGGCTTAAGTAATGTATTAGGGGTTGACAAGTTGACTTGTCATGGTTGATGCTGTCACTTGACAGGATCCAGAAACCCATCTAACTCAATGTATATATTAACAATAAATAAATATTTAAGATAAAAATGTTTAATATCACATGCTTAAATCTGCTGTTATAAACACTCCCCAATTTTGTCTAAAGGGGTAGGTGATCAATTACAGATATGTGTAATGTTTGAGTTGATAGTAGTTATAAGTTTGCAAATAATCATGAATAATGATGAAATGATGAGGTTAAACATTTTTCCTTCATAAATATCTTTTAAACACTATTAAACATATGGAAAATATACTTAAAAGTACACATTTAGGATAATGCATAAATAAATGGATATGTTTTATATATGAAATTTCATACAATTTCATACCTTTTGTTTCTATTTATCAGGTGACAATTCTCATCAAATACAAATTATTCTTCATAAATATTCCTTCCATCCTTCTTCCTATCATTCAGTAAACTTCAATTAAAACAGCACGTAATAATATATCCTAGTCATTTCTTTTTTGATTAGAAAAAGAAGGAACAAAAGAAAAAATGTATTAACTTTGTCCTTGTGAAATTTGCATTCATATGAAATGTACAAACAGTAAATAATAAATCATAGGAATATTTTGTGAACACTTCTGAATATGATAAATGGAAGTACAAAAATGTAGCACAATATGGTACTGCGTGAGCTAAACAAGTGAAACATTCCTCCCAAGGGGTGCCTAAAGTCATTTCCATAGAGGCTGTGAAGAATCTCGGGAAAAGGAAGTGGATGCAGAGGACTTGGAAGGGTCAGAAGCTGTGTGGATTCTCTTAAATGAAACAAAAGCATCATCAGTAAGTGATATGTCAGCAAAGGTGAAGGAATAGGAGTGAAGCTTCTAGAAAGTTCCCAAAGCAAAGGCTTATGGGATAGAGAAGTGCCGAGCCTTCAACATGATTCAGGAAGGCTTTAACATAAACTAATTTAACTTTCTATAACAGCTACAACTATGATGCTGAAGATGAATTGAAAGGGAAAACAATGAATATGGGATGGCCAAGTAAATGCCTTGTAGTGGTCTGAGTGTATAGGTGCACATCAGTGGAAACATATTATTTAAAAGGATAGAAAATGATATTACAGATGCAATAGTATGGTAAAGTAAATTTCAAATCCTCTTGAGAAAATATTGTATTCACTGTGCATAGATGGCATCGTAAAAACTGATTTTATAAAATGAACCATCAGATCAGTGACACCTTACTGTTTAACTTTATGAAATGGCCCAGGTTGATTTGGCATTTTGCAGTGAAGATTGTGAATTACTAGAACTGTATGATAGAAATCCAAGTCCTGATAGTTACGAGCTCATAAGCTACTACACATAGATGGAACTGTCTAAGCCATCAAAAATGCTCTCAGAAACTGATCTTACTGCATTGTTCTTTCTCAGTTGTGGTGTCTGAAGACATTACTAAACCGGTAAAGAGGTTTTCATTGCTGCTATGCTTTAGTTTGTAATTACCAAGTATAGTGATTACCATCTGAATTCTATTAACCATGCATTTTCCCTCCAGTATCTTAATATCCAGATTATGGGAGCTCTGAATACTCAGGCAACTAGATACACCGAACACCAATATTAAACCAGGAACAAAATAGTTGTTGCCATTATTCCAGTGGCAACTGGTGAAGCAGCAACAATGTTGAGTTGCCAGGAACACAACACAACTGTATTGTGGCAACACTAGTTGTTTAATATGAATTACCGCTCTGGGTGCACTGGCTGCGCATGTGGCTGTCCTGTCCTAGGATTATGGAAGGACTCAGGTGGCAATCTCCTAAGTTAAAGTACCATTTCCCAGGTTGGTTTCTAACCTTGCTTTGGCCTTAGTGATTTTGTAAAACTCACTTTGCCCATTTCTTGATTTATTTGTTGTTAAATACATTATGTAGGTAGAAAGGAAGGTATTTAAACCAGTCAGATTTTCTATCAACTGCTTTTATGCAATCACTTATTAATTGGTGCTATCAATAGGAGGAAGCTACAAGACAACTTCCTTTTCCCACTGGCCCCTAAGCCTAGTTGATAAGCCAATATTTTTCCTCCTGCCTTTGGATGAAATTTCAGACACATTTCACAGTTTCTCAGTTCCCTGTAGTCAGTCACAAGAACAATCCCATTTCTATAATTAAAATGTCCACTTCAATAATTAGCAAAGAAGACCTGTGAACTTTGCAATTTATGTGTTCCCCATTCAACAGAGATGAGTACTAGTTGAGGCTTGAAATGCTGAGAGTCTGAGAGTCTGAGGGGAAAGGGAAGGCACAGGCATTTATTGGTTAGGACTTTGTTTTTCCTCCCTATTTTTTTTTTTTTTTGACACTTTCTTTCTACACTTAATACTCACAGGGCACAATCTTGTTGGGACTACATAGAGGAGTAAACTGTGAAAGATATGGGCAAAGCAAACTCCATCATTTGTAGAAAAAGAAGTCAACATTGATTTGTATACCTAAGGATAACATTAGTGGAGCTGGAGAGGTCCTCAACAGTACAGTTAATAACAATTATTACTCATGCCGAGAATCTGGGTTCAGTTCCCAGAACCCACATAGCAGCTCACAACTATCTTCAACTCTAGTTCCAGGGAGCCTGATGCTCCCTTCTGGACTCTGTGAACACTGCAAGCATAGGGCACACCTAAAAACATGATGTAACACACTCACATACATAAAATAACATTAAAAAATTAAAAATAACATATTGACTAAAAATCAAATAAATCCATTTTGTTTGATTTCTTCAATTTTTATAAGCAGCTACACTTACTATTTTGAAATTTAATTTATTCACAGTCAACACATACAGAGTACTTACTTTGTTAGTATAAAAATATGTTTCTGGATATGTAGTTTTTCTATTTTCTCAAAGGAAATGCACCTCATATTTCTATTCTTTTAACAAAGCTGATATCTTTTATGGATAACACAGGTACTGACACGCTCTGTTCTTAGGTAAGGTATCCTCAGTTACTAGTGGACATATTAATGACATATTGTACTCATAGATCAGAACATTACTCAGACCTCATCAGAGGTGCTTCTTCTGAAGTACATGGTAATTGTCACAGAGATCCACAACTGGACAATTTGTAGAGTGAGAGATTCTGAAGCACTTAGTCCAAAACATTTTTATCAAACCTTTCTACCCCATGTCTGGGATGTAAGTAGAAGATGAAGCAGAAACATTGTAAGAGCTAGAGGAGATGGATGACTTCAGGGAACAAAATCTTCCAAAAGAGCAGGAATGATGCACAGATGAGCTCAGAGTGACTGTGCACATACTAGCATGCACAAGAGATCAAAAGGTTCAAAGCCTGCAAAACTCTATCATGGAAAAGGGGAAGTAAAAATGAATCTCCCCCCCTAACCAAGAAGGTGTTTCAACTGATACCAAAAATAAACATATCAAAAGAATTTTATATAATTAATTAAATCCAAAATATCTTTAGTCTGGTTGTTAAACAACTTAACTAATAATTAATAGAGTCCAGATTTACTAAAGGAAATTCAATAAGTATAAATTAAATATGACTAAGAAAAAACACACAAAACTGAAAAAAAATTACCATGTAAAAGTAATGCCTCTCTTCATACTTTCTACATGTAGTCCAATCAGGACCAAGGATGGGTTAATAAATACTAACATGATCACATAATAATACAGATCATTTTGAATCACATGGGACTTACGGATACTAACTTTCAGAGCACTCAAATGTACATGTAAATTGCTTGCCCAAACTACTACTAACAGACAAAACCTTGACAATAATATAAACAGGGCAGCATGACATATTTCATATATTACATGTATTATACATGGTGTAATGGTGTCAAGAACCATAAGAGACCAATTTCATGAAGATATGTAATTTTCTCAAATGGCTCTCAGCCAATGACAGCATTATAACTGTATATTGAGCAGATACCAGAGCATTTGAGCTCACTAGAGTAGCAGAAGGGGTGTCTATCAAGTTGTCACAGTAGTACTGAATAATCACAGCTAATTTTGTGACATTATGATCTAGTACTACAACATTATTTTTATGTACATGTCTCCTGACTGAATAGCTCTGTAAAGTACATGTTTATGGGCATTCTTTGGCAATTCTTACACGTTTATGATAAAAATTCTTATTTCATTGTTGAAAATGAAACAGTACAATGTCACCTATAAGTGTTTGTTAGACATACCAACATTTCTGTTAATTTTACTAATATTTCTAGACTATCCACCCACTTTCAAACTGTTACAACGTTCCTACCAAAGATAAATACATGAAAACAATCTGCCCAGTGATCCTGTTTTATGACCATAAGAATGATGTCAAAGGATTCATTGTTGGTGGTTGTTGGCATCTTATATTTGACTTACAGTAACGTTCTGTGTTTAAGTATGTGATAACAGTTTGGTTCTTTGAATACTCACTAACTCATCAGTACATTAGAAGTGAGAGAAAAGAATAACAGCAATAAGATGTCTTCCTTGAAAAGACTGACAATGGGAAACCGATAGTAAGGAAATCACAAACCAGGAGGCTAAACTATTTGCTGAAATTTATAAGACCCCACAGTGTTTTAGTCTCTTTACATGTATTGTATTATCCATCCAATTTATAAAATGTGCTATGAGTTACCCACTCTCATTGTTATTTACAGTTTTAAAAGCCCATGTGTGAGTGAGTGTGTGTGTGTGTGTGTGTGTGTGTGTGTGTGTTTTGATAGTCAATAGTTTCCATGATATTTATATAGATGTTAGAGAAAAATTCTTGGGAGAAGTTCTCTCCTTTCAACTGGGTCTAGACAGACTGGCATCAAGCACCTTTACCTGTGGAATCACCTCACTTACGCTTTCTCATTACTATTTCAAAGGCAAAAAAAATTACATCAGTCATTATTTAGAGATGCTGAGGAACTTGACGAAGAGGTGACACTAAAGATTCAAGAAGTATCGTATAAACTCAAAGTTGTCTTTTGACAATTCATAAATTGAATGATATAGTTATTTCCTTCTTGGAGAAATATTCAGAAATACTTATATATGTATAAGTATTCTCATATTTAATTATGAGTTTGCAAATGGTTTAAGACAAAATTATAATATTAAAATTGAAAATAGGTAAAACATTCTATACAATATCAGCATTCCATATGAGTACATTTCTATGAGACGTTTCTAAACTTATTTTAGTTTTGTATATTTGTATTCTTCCAAGGCTGTGTTTAAGTATCTAAGTATCTAAGGATGACAAACCCAGTTTAGAAAGGTAACAAACAGTATAAATATTTTTGATTATTATGTAAATACATTTGCAAAATATGTTGCAAAATGTGTCTTGATAAAAAGTATTTCACATCTATATTTTATGTTCCAGGCATGGAGCTACAAAAGAAACCTAATAGAAAACAAGAACCTTTACATCTTAAAAGAAATAAAAATTCAGTATAGATTTAAAAAAATAAAGAGGCAAAAATAACATTTTCTCACGCCTTTAATCCCAGCACTTGAGAGACAGAGGCAGGCAGATTTCTGAGTTT
>NC_034596.1:62496494-62518120 GCF_900095145.1 Mus pahari
TGCAACCCTGTAGGTGGAACAACAATATGAACTAACCAGTACCCCCTGAGCTCGTGTCTCTAGCTGCGTATGTAGCAGAAGATGGCCTAATCGGCCATCACTGGGAAGAGAGGCCCCTTGGTCTTGCAAACTTTATATGACCCAGCACAGGGGAAGGCCAGGGCCAAGTGGTGGAAGTGGGTGGGTAGGGGAGCAGGGGTGGGGGGGGGCGTATAGGGAACTTTCGTGATAGCATTTTAAATGTAAATAAAGAAAATAATAATAATAAAAAATAAAGACATTAAAAACGAAATGTAAATAAAGAAAACATCCAATGTATACACACACACACACACACACACACACACACACACACACACACACACAAGGTGCCTTGAAGGAAGTCACTTAGCCCTCAACCCAGTCAAAGGGCAACCTAAAGAAATGGCTCTGCCATTTTCCTGCTGAAGATTGGATCAGAATGGAATGTGGGTTTTTTGTTTGTTTGTTTGTTTTATTTTTTTTTTCTTTTGCTTTTTTGGTTCTTTTTTTTATTAGATATTTTCTTCATTTACATTTCAAATGCTATCCCCTTTACTAGTTTCCTCTCCTAAAGTCCCCTATACCCTCCCCCCCACTGCTCTGTTCCCCAACTCCCCCACTCCCCCACTCCTGCTTCCTGGCATTCCCCTGTACTGGGGCTTTTAATCTTCACAAGACCAAGACCAAGGGCCTCTCCTTCCATTGTTTGTTTGTTGTTGGTTTTTTGTTTTTGTTTTTGTTTTTGTTTTTGTAGAATAAATCCTGGAGGCTGATAGCTGGGCAGAAAGTCCTCTATGGAGAAAGGGACTCTGGGAAGAAGAAAGAGGAAGGGCTTTTTGCCAGGCGATGTGAGAGGAGACAGTTGTGACTTACAGAACTAGAAGGCATATCTACTCAGGGGTCAGGACCAGGATAGGTGGTCAGGTAAACCTAGATGAGCTGAGGATCTGCTCAGCCAAGGCCTAAGTTTTGAAATATTGAAATGTCTCCATGTCATTATTTTTGGTTGGTGGGTCACTAACATCATATAACAAATTTTAGTTGAAAAATTTCTGGATTTGGCCTTTGGTTATCATACAAATATGATAAATAAATGATAAGATAAAATAATATAAAATAAATATGATAATAATAAGTATGATAAATAATAATAAATAAATATGATAAAAAATGATAAAATAAAACATAAGGAATATCCTTATGGCAAAATAATGTTACAAAATTAGAACACTATGACTAAAAATTATGAGACAGCCAAATAAACTGAAGCCATACATTTGAATATCTAAATTTAACTCATTACTTCCATTCAGAGTCTCTTTTGATAAGGATATCATTTTATAATAACTTTATATTTGAATTTACCCTCATAATTCTATATCCCATAGTTCAAAGTCATCAAAGTTGAATATCTTCATTTTGTCTTTGTAACATTTTATTTACATCTCTTATTTTAAATAAAATATTGGGCCCAGCAGTGGTGATACACACCTTTAATCCTAGCACTTGGGAGGCAGAGGCAGGTAGATTTCTGAGTTCAAGATCAGCCTGGTCTACAGAGTGAGAGCCAGGGGTATACAGAGAAATCTTGTCTCGAAAAAACCAAACCAACCAAACAAATAAAATATTGCATATTTGTGAAGAATTGACATTTCTATACAATGCAGAGACCATTCCTATCTTACAATGTATATTTAGATCATTCGAGTCCTACATATGTAAAATTAATTGTTTTCTTATAAAAATTATGTTTTTTTGTAAAATATCAGGTATTCTAACAGAGTACTGACATAAAGGATATGTGTGTGTGCATGTGTGTGTGCACGTGTGTTTTGTTATTTTATGTAACTGTGTATACTATATGTGTCACACAAAACCATAGCACCATTTCATGCGAACAAAGTGATAGGTCAAGAATGCCAAATATTGGTTGTTAGAAACCCTTGAACTTTCAAATTAAAATGTTTCAAATTTAGTATTTCTCATCATATTTGAATCATTATATCACTTAACCAATATGTTTTTCTAACTTTGAAAAAAAAAATTCTTCGAAACAACATTGGAGTACAAAAACAAGCCACACTTTTTTTTGAAGGCATATATGTAACTTGATAGATAGATAGACAGATAGATAGATAGAGATAGATATGGATAAACACACAAAATATTCCTTATTTCAAAATAGTATACTTATTACTTAAGGTGATTTATATTTGAGTACATTCAATTTCTTTTGCTTCTTAAAGTATGGAACACATAACATTTTCATTATGCTATTCCACATATTTTCATTGAGGTTCTTAGCACAGTGTATCTGTTACTTAGTATTATCTAGGCAGAAACGCTTACAAGTTTATCTAGGCCTTAGAAGCATCCCTGTGTCTGGTTTACGTTGGTATGAACGGCATGTCTGAAATCTGCCGTACTTGTATTGTGACTTGGAGTATTCTCCCTATTTTGTAGTAATGCAGTGTTATTTACAGCTCTCTGACATAGTTTCATGTGGTAAGTTCTTCTCAGGAACACAATTTAACTATTAGTTATTGATATATCATTTTCTTTGAAAGCTTTTACTGGCACAATTTATTATTAACACTTTCAACCTCCCGAAATAAACTTAAAATATTGAAATATCCCATTTTATTCTACCCTAACCGAAAATTGTATTTTAAAATAATTTAACCCTGTCACCTCCTTTTTTGACATATGGAGAAAATTCCTTTATTAGTTTATCCATATAACTTGCTTTGTTATAATGAATGGCTCATTTTCCTAATTAACTTTTCTTTAGTCCTTCTGTCTCTCTCACTTTGATCTCACTCAGATGTAAATATATTCAAAGAATCTCGACTTGTGTTTTTTATAACCTGTATTCTTCCTCATGCCCACTTCACAGATTAAAGTCCACATTTTACTTCAGGTAGCATTCAAAAAAGTTTTTTTAATCAGTGATTAAGTTTCTTTCCTGTTAAACTGGTGAATATTAATTATTTTCTCTTTTAGTCTCTCTTTTTAGTCTAATACTCTTCTGAAAAATCCCTTTTTACTTCTATCTTTTAAATGATTATTCATCATAGAATAATGTAGGTTAAGGAAAAATTGGAAGGATTGAATTCAACCCAATTTTTTGATAAATAATTACAGCATTGAAAAGCAATTATATTCTATTTTTTACTTTATTTCTATTTGAATTAAGTTGAAACCAAATGAATTTGAACTTGCTATAGGAACCCCAAATTTTCTGCATTTAAATTTGGGTGAACTAATCAGACAGTCGTTTTCTGCCCAATGCTCATCCAAAACTAAATATGTATGTCTTAACCTATGCCAGGGCATCTTTTAAGTGTATAGAGGAAGCAACTGCCTTGCGATTTTGATTTTTTTTGTTTTCCTAATATTCAGGATAGCAACTCTGACATCTGTCCAAAAGATCACTTAAATGATAGATTCTGTTTTATAGCTACTTTTTATTAAAGCAAATTTAATAATGAATTGTGTCTGAAATTTGAGCTTGTTTTGTTATCTTATTTGTTATTGTTCAAATTATGAATCTTCTAAATTCAGCTTTATATATTGAAGTAGTAATTCTTAATGAGATTTTATTTGTAGACAGAATTGTCAAGAAGACAAGTGAGGTTAAAAGCAGTCATACACACAACTGGGGTCTCAGTGCAACAGAAGGAAAGTGTCTATATGAAGCTAAAGAGATATGAGTTGAAGGACGTAAAGAAGGCCCAGAAAGGACTGAGTAAGAACCTGTCTGTCTGCATGGCAGGAAAAGGTGCTTTCTCAGTAAACAATCACACCTTCACCTTGATCTTGGACTGCTAGATTTTAGAACTGTACAGAGCATGCTAGTAATTTTTTACAATCTTAAGTACAAGTTTGTGTACTTAAGAAAAAGGAAAGAAGCACATTTTAAAGTGAAACTAAAAGAGTGGTTACAATGATAGTTCATGTTTTCAGTAAACTAAAAAACTTTAATAGCACATTTAAGTGCTTTAGCCCACAGTGATTTGAAACTCACAGGGGCAATTTGCATAACAATGCTTCTCAAATCAGACCTCTTTTTTTTTTTTTTTTTTTTTTTTTGGACAATTTAGTGAGCTCTCTTATACTGTCTGATATTCAAATGTAGCTGCATAATCCACACATTTTTTCACTTTTCTCTGTTTAGTATGATTCATTCGAGTTCATTCACTTTTGGTGGGGTGCATGAGGCGCCATTTCACTATGTATCCCAGCCTTCCACAAACTCACCACATAGCCCAGGCTATCTTTAACCTCTTAATCTGTGCATCTGAGCCTCGGAAGTGAAGGTAGGCATACCTAATAATGCTAAATTCTACAATTTTAACTTTAATTTGTTTAGCATCTAGCTTTTTCTTTTTGTAGATATAGATCTGAAACTCAAATCTAATTTAATGAAACATATTACTTATTTACATTTGTTTATTTTCTCCAACAGTTTTTCTAATATATGGGCCACGTATGGTCTTTTCTTTCAGTGGTTATTATTACCAGTACAAGTAGTATTATCTAGTTTACCATGTTAAGCCATGATCATCTTTGAGTCTTCAGCTACTCAACTTGTAATAGTCCTAATCATGCCCCAGTCTACCTCTTAAGTAAATACCAAAGTCTGTCTGTCTCTAGCGTACATACCACAATTTAGGCAACAGCCATCTTTATCTCATGATACAGGTATTTGCTTCCAAATTGTTCCATATGTCCTACCTTCTGAAAAAGCGAGTGCTTTCTATATTGCAATTCTGAATTCCAACCTACCAAAAAATAGTATTTACATATTTTAAGGAGTATTGTAAGATGTTTCAACACTCGTTATGTCATGCTAAAATGGCATTGTGTAGAGAAGGAATGACTACAGCAAATGTAATAGTAATAATATAGCAGGAATTTGGGGGGGCTAGGAACTACATAAATACATATATCACAAACAAGCAAGCTAGCAAATATACAAACAAACAAAATCTCGAGACTGTAGTGATGGCTCAATAGTTTAAAACACTGGATTTTCTTCCAGGGGACTGGCTTGAGTGCAAATATCCACTTGTTGGCTAACAACCTTCTGTAGCTTCCATTCCAGGGGACTTGATATCCTTCATTTCTGGCTTCTGTATGTTTTCCTTAAGCCAGCATGCTGTGCATAGACATACACTGCAGACAAAACACCCGTAATGCTTAACAATCAAAATGGTTTAAAACTATGATATCTCAAAAATAATTGTAAGATAAAATTGGAATTGAACTTACTTGTCTGTGAAGTAAAATCACTTTTATAGCATGTGTCAGTGCCAGAACTCAAATTTAGATTTCATTACATCAAAATATAGAAGGTCATACCCATGCACTCTCCTGTCTGTGTCTCACAGGCTGTTTCTAGAACCCTCCATATTCTTTGCATCCTCAGAAGGAGTGAGTAAAGTTTCAACCTGGATAGAAATTCCGTAATAAGCCGCCTTCTACAATTCCTTCTCTTGACAAAGAACTTCTTGGATCACCTTCTTATGTAGTCCCACAGCAGAAAAGACTGCATACTTGTTAAACATACATATATACATACACACACACACACACACACACACATATGAGAAAATTGTATATTATTAATGCATATACATGTGTATGTACAAATCTGGGCCAGGTATAATTTTTATGTTTTAAATTGCTTAGTATTGAAAACTTATCCTAATTTTGTGCTGTATGTCTTCTTGATTTGAATTCTTCTGGCTCAATATTCTTTAATGAACATGAATTTGTAGTTAATGCTTCCTTCAAAGCTAGACAAATAGTCTTTATTCATGCACAATTGCTTTGCAGATAATAGTAAGGAAAACAACCAACCAACTGCACATTAGATGGCTATTGGGGCTTATTGGAACCATTTTTGGTTATGTAGTTCATTAAAAATCAACCTACAGTATAAAAAAATTTATAAATTAAAACTTGTATACATTTGTAACTATTCTAAATAACCATGTGGCTGAGATGCACTGTGTTTAAGTTCACTGTATATTCTTAGGCTCTCTTCCTCTCAGTTTCTATCTTAATTGTCTATATGTTTTCCCCCTTTCCCTTCATCTCTCACTTTCTACTTCCAAAGATATTGCATTCTCTCTTATATACATAAATCACAAAATTTTCACTTTCACAGTTAAAAAAATATTTTGGAAGATTGTGGTATGTTATTCTTTGTTTAATCTTCAGTACCAACAACACAGTTTATTGAAAGTTTAATAGTTTATATAATAAGTTATTGAGATTAGGTATTAAAATGCATAAATCACATATATTGTTTAAAAAGACCAGATATTTTGTTTAATGATTAACTTAGAATATTCATGTTAAAAAATTTTGATTCTAAAGTATAAGAACAATATGTATGAATTTTAAATCTTTTTAAAGTAAAAGCAAAACTATAGCAATCAAATAAAAAAGGATAAAAGCACTAAGAAGAAATAAACACAACCTTATAAAATAGGGTTATTTTATACCTAAATTTCAAAGCAGTAAACATACAGACATCACATAGACTGAGTAGACTACATTAAGGCACATATCTGTATATATTTATGAAATTTATTTTAAAGAAGGACATAAATTTGAAACAGAGCAACTAAGAATATCAGGAGTCTTTAGAGGGAAGAAACAAATGGAAAAATTTTGTAATTATATTATAATATTAAAAATAAATATAATATAATTTCTTTTAACAATGAGCGATGTTTCAGGAAGGCAATGAAGATGTATCCACTGTGTTATGTTCTTTGCGTGTACTGACTTTACTTTAAATCACAGCATCTCTATGATGTAAGTAAATTTCACTTTGAAGATCATGAAACACAATAGTAATATTAAGAAAATTACCTATGATTATACAATATTAAACTTCAGGTGTTCAGAAAATAGATAAATAATGGCGAAATTATTCAAATTTTCACACAGAAAACTGCCAAACTAAACAGGCTCTGAACATTGAAAAAGACAGTCACTAGAGTAAGAGGCAGCTTAGAGTATAGAGGAAAATTTTGAGCTGCTAAAAATCTGGCAAAAAAAATTCATATAGAAAACAAGCAACCCAGCTCATATGATTGCCACCTTCATATACTATGATATCAGCTCAGCAATACATTATTTGACCAATGGCATAGAGTAAGAACCACAAAGAAGTTCTGTACATACACAATAAATCAGTCTATGAGGGAAGGGGGGCAGTTTAGAACAGTAAGAAGTAGGTGACAATTCAATGAACATTTCTAGAACACTTTTCTTCTGAAGGGAAAATATGCAAAATTAGATTAAGTAGAAAGATGTGGTCAGTTAGAAGCTCTGTGCTTAACTGTAGGATAGGCTTAAGTCTGGTAACAGGCAAAAGCACACATTAACAAAATATAACGGCAGTGAATGAGCCATAGGAGAGTATATTAAGCAGAAACTTCTGTTGAAGCATAGCATAATTAACTTGATCACATGATCAATGGTTAGGAAGAGTGAGAGCTCACATCTAGTTTAATTGATTCTACAGCCCGATTATGATGGCAAGCACACACACACACACACACACACACACACACACACACACACACACACACTTATCACATATTAACCTCAGTTAATATAATATAAATATTTCTAATGTGAACATGAAACGAGGCTGGGATACCTGCGCTTGGATGTTGTCTCCCCTTGTGCACCTGTGCCATTTTCTTATTATACCATAGCTTATACTTTTAAAAACTTTTTTTTTTTTTTTTTTTTTTTTTTTTTTTTTTTTTGAGACAGGGTTTCTCTGTGTAGTCCTGGCTGTCCTGGAACTTTGTAGACCAGGCTGACCTCGAACTCAGAAATCTGCCTGCCTTTGCCTTCCGAGTGCTGGAATTAAAGGCGTGCGCCAACTTCTTGTAAATATAACTGTATCCAAAGAATCTGGTAAAGTTTCAAGATTCTTCAATTAATTATTGAATGCTAAATAACTATAAATCCATATCAGTAATTCTGAAAATATACACTCTTAGTATTGAGGTTCATAAGAGCATATTTAGTTTGATTATATATTAATATACATTAATATATAGTTTGATTATATATTAATATATATTGTTATAAATATAAATAGTCATTAATTAAATATGTATATATTTAAGATCACCCACAAAACAACTTTACATCTTTTGCATGTGATTGTGTGGCAGAGAAGTTTATAATTTTATTTTATTTTTTATTCTTCTTTCATACAGTAAATCCAGATTGCAATTTCCCTCACTTCCCTCTTCCCTGCCTTCATCCAACTCACATCTTCCCTCTAAAAGTGACTCAAATACAAACTGACTTTGAGCTTCACTGGGACCTGAGTTTCAGAATACATCTCAAAGTTCTTAACATTGGAACTTGGCATTTAGAGACAAACCTGCCCAGATGAAAACTCCAGAAAATGTTCTTTTGTGGTTTTTGAATTGTTGCATATAGTTGCTTAGCATCATTACTGTTTTCTTTCATAATTTGTTCTCTTGTTTCATCACAAATTTCTGATCATTTCTTCCATTTGATTCTGAATATTGCACTGTTCTAATAACAACATGGGTCCAATATTATCATTTATTTTTGCTTCCAAAACTAAGAGTTAGAAAGATGCTATTTACATGCCTTACTATCTTACATGTAAATTTGTAGCTATAACTCTTATAATTTTCCTAATTATGGGAGCTTCCCCCATCTCATGTCCCTGGGACTTCTTACAGATTCTCCCTACCCCTAGCAGCTGCAGATTTCCATTCATTCTCCTGGCCCTTCACGTTTCTCTCCTGTCTCTCTATTTATCCAATTCTGCCCTCCTCACTCCCCTCTACTTCCCTCGCTTCCTCTGCCTCCTATGACTTTGTCACCCCTTCTAAGTGAGATCGAAGTCCTTGGGTCTGAGAGGTGTACCATGGGTGTCCTTGGTAACTTTTCTTGCTGTTGTTGTAAATGATTTCTGTTTGTTTTATGTTTAGAAATGTTATATTTTTCATATATGTCTCACTGTTCTTTGGAAGATGCACATGATGAGTTGAAGGCATTGTTAAAGTAAAATTACAGTGATTTTTTTGCAGCCAGGCACAGGGCATAAATGATTGCATATAGAAATTAAATGTACATTAAATTTGATATTGCACAATGAATGAGATCTTTCCAGAAATATATAAAAATATGAGTTCTACTTGGCTCAGAATGATCCCAATTTTATGATTCTTCTGTCTTTACCTAAGGGAATCATCAGTCTTGTCTACTGTGCAAGTGTGTGTGTGTGTGTGTGTGTGTGTTGGTACATGTGTGTGTAAGTGCAGGCATATGCTCACATATGTGGATATCCATATAGAAAACAAAGGTCAACTTAAAAATTAAATAAAAATTAAATCTGGAAGTACACAGTGCTTATTGAACAGCACTTGCTAAAGCTGACTCATTTTTGTGTTTCTGGTGTGAATTTAGGTATCTCATACAAAATATATAAAGGGAAAAGTGTCTTTGATTTGAGAGATAATAACTATTTATGCCTCAATCAGAATCTGGCCTAGAACTGACATGTCCCACCATCATGAAGCCCAGAAGCAGAGCGTCCTAGGATGCTGCTGCATCTAATCAAATCATATGTAGTCTCTTAGCTTTCTGCTTCCCTTGAGCAGCAGACTGCACTGCTACACTTTTATATGACTTGGATTTGTGAGCTACGGCTTTCTGTACGTTAAAAGGAGCTCTGTAACTTAGACTATACCCACGCTTGTTAGGGCTCTGGAGACTTAGAACACGTTGAAGTACATAACTCTTCTGGGGCTAGAGAGTTGTCTGAAGGTAACGTGTTTGCCTTGCAAACAAGTGGATCTGAATTTGATCTTTAGAACCCAGGTAAAAAGTCCTGCGTGATAGCCGGGCGTGGTGGCACACACCTTTAATCCCAGCACTCGGGAAGGCAGAGGCAGGCAGATTTCTGAGTTTGAGGCCAGCCTGGTCTACAAAGTGAGTTCCAGGACAGCCAGGGCTATACAGAGAAACCCTGTCTTATAGAAAAAAAAAAAAAGTCCTGTATGATGACCTCACAGGCAATCCTGAGGCTGGGAAGGCAGAGACAGACAGAATCCTGGGGTGCAATGGTTAGCCTGGTTGGCTTACTGAGTGAGCTCTGGGTTAATGGCTACTGAGAGAACTTGTCTCAAACAAACAAACAAACAAACAAACAAACCCATAAGCAAAAGGTAGATGTCATACCATTTGAATGAAACCTTACATTGACCTTTGGGTATTCTGTACTTTATGGATAAGATCCTCTTATAGTGTAATGTGGAAAATTTTGGCTTCTTGGGGCCTCAGTTATGTCATGTGATGCTTTCCTGGAAACTGTCCTACACAAGGATATTTTTGCTGAAGTTGACATGTTGGAGGATGTTTTGCTAAGAACAGACACATTTTGTTTTCCTGGACACAGCCTGGAAAAGGGCATGTAATGTTTGCCTAGAGTGGATGCTTGAGAGAACATGATGTTTGGAAACGATATATAAATATATCCTGATGAACAGTGGATGATACTGGATGGTTCTGGTAAGCCTTGCCATATTTACTGGTCATCATTGGGCTTTGCTGACTCTCGTCCTCACTGTTAACACTGGGTGGTGTTGGTATGCCTTACCATTCTTTGTTGGTCATCATTTATCATCAGTTCATAAAGAAAAACACATCAAAACACTTCTGGTTCCAGGGGCTTCTTGCCCCTTCTATTGACTCAGACCAATTGGCAGATCCTTATAGTTTCTTCAGGCTTGAACTGTCTTTGCTGATTTGTAAATGGTATTTGGCAGTGGATTGAGCTGTTGCTGCTAATTCATGTGAACTGAACTGCTGATATCCTGACAATACAGATTGGATTTGCTCCAAAGAAATATTTCTAAATAGGCCCACTTCCTCCTTTGCTCTATTATTTCCACTACCTCTTATGGGTGATGGGCTAGAAAGAACATTATATATTTATTAACCCTTATTTAAAGTTGGTTTTGAAAAATTTAAGCCTACATAATGAGTACATACCATGCATGTCCTGTTGGTCTGGGCTAGTTCACTCAGTATAAGTGAATATACTAGAGCACATGTCCTAGTGGTGCTAGAGTATCCTTTAGGTATATGGTCAGGAGTGGTATATAGCTGGGTATTCAGGTAAAATATTTCCAATTTTCTGAGAAATGAGTCAGATTGATTTCCAGAGTGGCTGTACATTGCCACCAGCAATGGAGGAATATTCCCCTTTCTCCACATCCTTGCCAGCATGTGCTGTCACTTGAGTTTTTAACTATGTTCATAGTAGCTTTATTCATAATAGCTATAAACTGAAAACAACCCAAGTCAACAACAGGGTCAACTAAAATTTATCACTGGGAGCTTTCAAAGACTGAGTCACCAACCAAAGAACATGTACAGGCTGGAAGGAGTCTCCTCACACCTATGTAGCAGACATGCAGTTAACTTTCCATGTGGGCTTACCAACATCGGGAGCAAAGGTACTCCCTAATGCTGTAGCCTTTCTATGATAGCCAATCCCCAACAGGTCTGCCCTGCCCGACCTCAGGGCAGGTTTATTGTTTATATGATGGAGAATGAGCAAGATGCAGAAACAGAGACATCACGGAGAGTCGATAGTGAACATGCTAGACTGAGCTGGGTCATATGAGGAAAAGGGAGGGAAGAAGAGAGGAGATGCTGACCAAGAGTAGCAGCCTGGGCCAAGAGATGACTGACATAGCCAAGCTGGCTAAGATATATAGGGGACAAAGGAGCTGTGGGGACAGAATTCCAGCTCAATACCTGGCTGGTGAGTTCACGGTGGTGGGTGGGTATGCCATCCAGGAGGACCTTGTCTTAGATATAGACTGAGGGATGCTGGGGAAACCTGGCTCTGCTTTGAAATGTTAATAAGCATCTCAGCTTTGGGGGCAGCAGTGAGACCTAACACACATGAAAAGGTGAAGGACACATCAAGCCAGGATGCTCTCTTTTGATTGAAGACATTAAAAAGCAAACACTACTATCTCTGCTTTATCCAACCCCTCACACTTGCACTATGCTACTTGTCATACCTCCTATAACATACTTAACAGCTAGCAACTTTTCCCAGGATGTGATTGTTATGGTTCTCAATTCAAGAGAAAGCCGTTTAGCTTGCCTTACTGTATTGCAGCTCAGTTTTCCTGAAAAATAGTACCTAAATCAAAAGCATGTTTTCTTTTTTATAACTGCATTTCATTTTTATTAATTTTTATTAAATGTATATTTTAATATGATATATTGTGATTAGTTTATGCTCCCTCAGCTCTTCTCAGATCCTGCCCACCTCCCCACTCATTTAAATTCATACCCTTTACCCATCATTAGAATACAGACAGGCATCTAAAATAATAACAATAATAAACTAAAATAAGGTGAAAGCAAATGAACAAATTATTTTAAAAACAGAAAAATTAAAAGCACAAAAAAGTACACATATAGATGCTGAGACACATATATTCACACACAGAGAAAACCTATAAAAAAATCTGAAACCATGATCTGTAAGCAAAAGATTTGTAAGAGATTTAAAAAAAAATGTCCAGACAAAGCACTTTGAGACAAAACCTTCCAAATATGCCATTAAGTTTGTTTTGTGTTGGCTATCTACTGGTAGGCAAGGGTGCCTGTGCTTAAGTGTGATTCTCCTTTGGAGAAAACTAATTTTTCTTTGTAATTGGAGATGAGGCAGAAAGATTTTAAGAGCCAGTGGGGATGGGATACACACACACACACACACACACACACACACACACACACACACACACACACAAAAGGCCTTCTAGAGAAAGGTCTGACAAACGTCCGGTCTCAAAGAGACTATAGCAGTATGTACAGGACTTACCAGTATGTACCAGGTCTATGCCAGATGGTGTCCCAGCACTGGGATCGGAAGTAGATATAAGCCCCCATCACTAACCCAGAAGGTATCATCAACTAAGAAGTGCATTTTTTTTTATTTTGTGAAATCATAGCTTTTGGAGTCATTAAATAAGAGGCTTCTCCTTATGCAAGTTTTTCCTTAGCCCAATACTACAAATGTAAATCTTTTTTTTAAACTTATTTTATTAGATATTTTCCTCATTTACATTTCAAATGCTATCCCAAATGTCCCCTATACCCTCCCCCCGCCCTGCTCCTCTGCCCACTCACTCCTACTTCTTGGCCCTGGCGTTCACCTCTATGGGGCATATAAAGTTTGCAAGACCAAGGGGCATCTCTTCCCAACGATGGCTGACTAGGCCATCTTATGCTATATATGCAGTTAGAGACACGAGCTCTGGGGGTACTGATTAGTTCATATTTTGTTTCACTTATAGGGTTGCAGACCCCTTCAGTTCCTTGGGTAATTTCTCTAGCTCCTCCATTGGGGTCTCTCTGTTCTATCCTGTAGATGACTGTGGGCATCCACTCCTATATTTGCCAGGCATTGGCATAGCCTCACAGAGCTTGAACAACCACTCTGGAAATCAGCCTGGTGGTTCCTCAGAAAACTGGACATAGTACTACCAGAAGATCCAGCAATACCTCTTCTAGGTATAAACCCAGAAGATGTTCCAACTGGTAATAAGGACACATGCTTCACTATGTTCATAGCTGCCCTATTTATAATAGCCAGAAGCTCGAAAGAACCCAGATGTCCCTCAACAGAAGAATGGATACAGAAAATGTGGTACACTTATACAATGGAGTACTACTCAGCTATTAAAAACAATGAATTTATGAAATTCTTAGGCAAATGGATGTATCTGGAGGATATCATCCTTAGTGAGGTAACCCAATCACAAAAGAACTCACTTGATATGCACTCACTGATAAGTGGATATTAGCCCAGACACCTAGAATATCCAAGATACAATCTCCAAAACACAAGAAAATCAAGAATAAGGAAGACCAACATGTGGATACTTCATTCCTCCCTAAAATAGGGAATAAAATACCCATGAAAGAAGTGGCAGAGACAAAGTTTGGAGCTAAGACGAAAGGATGGACCATCCAGAGACTGCCCCACCAGGGGATCCATCCCATAATCAGCCACAAATGTAACTCTTATTCACCTGATGTAATTGGCATCTCAGGTGCTTACTACTGAATAAGCTCACCCTTTGTAGTTCTTTCTGAACTCTGGTTGGCTAGTTCTATTCTGTGTTCTGGCATAAATTCCTCTCCAAGCTGACTGATTCAAACTGAAAATTCCCAGCTTCTCACTAAATAACTCTATTTGGCCTCAAACTAACTCTAGCAATTTGTTCTAATCTTTAGTGTCCTCTGTATTCCCTCTTTCTTTCTGTCTTCACCTGTACCCTGTTTCTGTCAAACAGTTCTCACTCCCCCCCCCCATAACTTTAAAACATGGATGTTTCATTTTGGGGGGAATAAAAGCGTGTCTGTGTTACAGGAAAAGGGATTAAAGTTATGTGCCCGGTCTGCACTCCAGCAAGATGTCTTTGGATATGATATATGAGCAAGTGCCAAGCACCAGAAGAGAGGGAGCAAAGAAATGCCTTCTGGAAGACACTAAAGGCATAGCTCTTTTACAGGAAGGCCTCCTCCATGGTGATCTTTAAAGAAGCAGCTCTCTGAGATGGTTCTTGATTATTTGTCCTTGCATTGTTAAGGGTGGATGTGAGCACATGCACTTTATTCAGGGTGAACCAGGGATTGTATACCTCTTGGGGGAAAGGGCGTGAGAATATTCAGGAAAGGAAGGTCATTGGCTGAAAGCTAAGGCTATCTAGATAACTCTTTAGCCTGGAGAAGCCTTTCAGGAGCCTCAGGTGCTAACTGGATAGGTTTTTAATCCAGAGAAAGGAAGTCGAACTGGTATCCTTAACCGAGGCTACATGACATTCTCCAGGTAGGGACATGTAGGAGAGGGTACTGAATTTCCTAGGCAAGGGTCAGAGAAGTAGAAGCCCTGCCATTAAAGAGATTCCTCCACATTGTGCAGAGCCCCAGAATGAAATCTGGACAATTGTAGACTTTGATCTTAACTGGCAGGGCAACAGGTATATACATGTGAAAATTATTGACCAAGGAAAATGCAAAGAACCATATTTAATCACTGAAATAAAAGAATGCAAGTTGATGTTGAATGAAAGAAAAAGTTCATTCAATTATTGTAAATACAATCTGCATGTGTTTAACCAATATATTAATTAAATATATTTTATACTGAGTTTTAGAAATTTAATATAAAATAGAAGAGCCTGTATTTCATATCAAACACATTATATGACAGGCACCCAAGGATAGGTAAAATTAGGAGAATATGGTATGCTATAATTCCTTTAACAACTAAATAGCTCTGAGAATATTGTGAAATCTAACTTGGATTTTATTATGAAAACAGGAGTAAGCAATAGGTCTCACAATGCTTGTGAAGAGCCTCTGTGGGAATTAACTTCTGAGGACCAAGGAAGTGCTGGGCAACTTAAACACTTCCACCTGCTCCTTCTGAGTCTTCATGTTGATACTATAGTTTTATTGTGAGCTTCAGGTTTATTTCAAGCTCATTTTATTTTACCAGATCCAAGTGCTAATCCTAAAGCCTTTCTTCCTCAAGAGGCCCCAGTGATCAGTTAGATTAGATTGAATGACAATCCCCTCCTCTGGGTCCCATGGTTAGTGATACTAGGTGCTAAGGGAATAGTGGAGAGAGAAAAGAAAAACAATAAACGGAAAAAAAAGAATGAAAAAAAAAAGAGTTTACTAAAATGCTTGTCAAAAACTTTTTATTTTCCTGTTAATTAAATGTTATATATTTGTTATAGAGATATATAATGAGACTATTTTGAAAGTACTTCTTAGAAAAAGCATTTACTATCATTGCTAAACAATGAATTACATTTCTGCACTATCTTAAGTCTGAACTGCCTTGGCCTATCAATGTTTTATTAAGTCGGACCTTTGTCTCAAACCATTGAAAGACATTATTGTTTAAATATTCTTTCAGGTCATGATTAAGTCTATTACCAGAATGTAATCTTGCTATTCAGAATAAAATATATAAAACTGGAATTATAGCTATGGGTAATATTTTATTTTTTTCTCTTTATCTATTTTGAGATACAGAATCCTGACAAGTGACTGCTGAGTTACCTATCTTAAAAGGGACTTCAAGAATGATATTCTGGTGTTTATTTTACTGGATAAATAGCTAACTATTGCATTCTGCTGAGCCTAATTATGATGACTATTTGCCAAATATACTCTATTTGAATTAATTGATATATTAATAAAAGTGTCTTGTTACTACTGTCTTCTATGGGTATAATATATTGAAAATAATATTATAATACATGATGGATAGTAAATGATATTCAGGGACCATTTGAATGATGGACCAAAAAATACCCAGGAAAGTGACTTTAATTCCATCCTGCTCTGAGCTGTGGGTTTGCTCTCATTCCTGATTGGATGCATTAAAGTTTTCTGATAGTCAGATATGTAAGTTGGTTTCTGTCTATTTATATGTGAGAACCAGTTTTCTATATATTTCTGTTCATTTTCTCAGTTATTGCTAGAATGCTAACTACTACGACTTTCTTCATTTCTTGGTCTTTAGATTAGAACCAAATGTCTAGTCACAACTTTCTAGGTCTGGCATACGTGTAAGAGACAGAGATGAATAGGAGGGCCTTGCTTTTACCTTCAGGAGTTTATAAAACAACTCAATAAATGCAGAACTTGTGCAAAGTGGTATGTTTGTGAAATGTCACCAAGAAATATATGTGGTCACATGGCTATTCTATCTCAATGATAAGTTGATCCAATTCTTAATTTCAATATAACTGGTTATATTGAACATTAGTAGAAATATCAAGTATAGAAACAGTTGCTATTAGAATGCCACTACCTTAGTACTCTGCTTTTTCAATGTTTAAATGAGTTGATGTAATGCAGTAAGAATCTTCATTAACTCTCAACATCAATTGTACCAGCTATTGTTCCTACTATGGGAGCCCCAACATCATTCTAGTTATAGTGGTAAAAGGAGGTAGGTAGCACTCAATTTTTGGAATTTATTCTACCAAAGACGGTTGAGTAGATTTCTATGGCCATTTCAGGAAGAAGCACAGAGTGTTGCTTGACACCTCATGGACAACACATCTCCTTGAACATATAGTGCAGGCCAGGAGAAAGTCCTTATCAGTAGAAGGGACTATCAGTCTTTTTCTGGAGAAGGCTTATTAGAAGTCCTCATTGTTAAGCTTACTAGGAACATACATGTCTTAGTCAGGGTTTCATTGCTGTGAAGAGACACCATGACAATGGCAACTCTTATAAAGGACAACGATTGGGGCTTGCTTATAAGTTCAGAGGTTCAATCCATTACCATTGTTGTGGGAAGCATGATAATATCTAGGCAGGCATGGTGCTGGTGGAGCTGAGAGTTCTACCTCTTGTTCAGAAGGCAGATAATAGAAGGCTAGCCATAGTGACAGACTTTCTCTGACAAGACCACACCTACTCAACAAGGCCACACCTCCTAATAATGGCACTCTCTGGACCAAGCATTTCCTAACCACCACAATTGGTTCACTTCCATTGATTCACATTTTTCAAATCTTTTCTTTTCTTTTTCCAACTTGTGTGTTTTGTTTATTGATACCAGCCTGAATCATCAACTTCCAAGTGCTTCAATTACAGGTATGGCCATTATTTCTGGCAAATAGAGAGACATACCAGCTTACCAGCTTCAGTGAATAAATACACATCCTATAAGATAATAATTCTGCACAATGTTATAAAGTATTTTACAATGAACTCTAAACAAAATATAATGAAGATCTGGGATGATTAGTTCTCTACTTTTTTTGAAGATTTAGAAAAGCAATTATTTGTCTCCTGCTCAGTAAAAAATAATAATAATAAATTTCTCTTCATCACTAGGTATATTAGGATTATCATTTACTTGCTCAAATTATTAATTAATAATTGCCAAAATTTTTAATATGTGTATGTATACATACTTTAAACTTCCTATGCAGAAGCCTCACTAATTCCATAGTTAAGGTATCTGCGTTCACCTGTATGTCATATAAGGCATAAGTAGCCAATCACTCCTCAGTTGGGATAGAATTCCTATGTGTGTTAGAGAGTTCCACACGTTGATTAACATCTGTGTTTTTCTGCCTTGGTATTCACTTGCTACGTGCATATCACAGGTGGGTTTATTTTCCCCTGTTTGAGTCTAAAACTGAAAGCTAACCTGGATCTGTGATATTACTACATCTCTCTGCCTGCTGTATGCCTGGAGGTTTTTCTCTTTCCCCTCTGCCAGCTAATTGCAGAGGTTGAACAGAAGAAAACCACCAGGCCGACAAGTAACAGCCTGTTTTTCAAGGGAGAATTCAGTAAGCATTGATATTACCCTTGCTTGGGTAATGTGGTTTCATAATCTTGTAAAGAAGTGTTGGGCAAGAACTACTTAGGAGTTTTGGGTGAAAACCTAATTGAAAGACATTTTAGATGGCAAAGTACAGCAAGACAACTGAAACTTTCAGACACAGAGAGAATTAGTTGACAATACAAAAAAAAAAAATGGTAACAATAGCCCTAACCAATTTTTAAGTATGAATGCATGCATGCATATGCATATGTATGGATTCAGGAATGAATGCATTATACAGATAGTAAGTCTTAGTATCTTGGGATGAAATAAATAATCCTGTTTTGTGTTATTTGTTCTGTAAAGAAAAGAGATGCATAAAGAACACTAGTGAAGACATTGGCATATGTTTGTAGGACCTTTATGATTTTTCTAAACTTCAAAATGCTAAATGCATCGAATTCTAATCATAAAGAACAGAACTTCTGCATAGACATGTATATGGTATGTGCATAGTAGCTAGCGTGGACACACATTATGATAGCCAAATGTGGCTGTTGAAGTTATTTTTAAAATTTCAAAGTTATGTGACTTTAACACTTCCTTTGAAAACTTCTACATCTTCTCTAAACGAGACATCCTAACAAGTGTCAACATTTTGGATCATCTGTGTGAGTGAATGCCTCCTAAACAGTTGAGCTTCTGTTGAGGAGCTGTCAAACAAAGTGCATTATCACAAACAAGATTCACTGGGTGAACACAGTGCATGCACATGTGCCCAGTACTAGATTTCCCCACTGAATCATATAAAAACGTCTCAGAAGATTTCTACTGTGGATATGGGAAAAGAATTGTTTTAGATAGTTCCTTAATCAACCACATGTTCCTCCATTCTGGGAAGATTTCTATTGATAAGATTCATTCTCTTCTCGGGTAAAAGAAATAAAAATATTCAATAATGTAAATGAAATCATCATTTTGTGAATAAAATTAAACTAAATGACTCATAATGTTATACAGGCATGGCAGTCTTGTAGAGGCACTCTTTGTTTTTTTCATAGCTAAAGGAAATGTCATTCTGGAATCCTTGGTCTTATATTCAAACCAATCTGTAAATTGACTCATTGGACTTGCTGTTTATTGAATATTTCTCCTGATTATATGAAGAACTGCAATGGATACAATCCCATAGAGGAAATATGTTCATGCAGTACATGGTCTGAGTACCTAAGTCTTCAGTCAAATGACACAAACCCTTCAGTCACATGATTAATGTTGACCTAGCTCTCTCTGGGGGAGGTTTCCGTATTTTCAGAGATTAGCAAGGTGGCCATGACAGCCACTACATGGGAACATAAGGAAACTGCAGGATTCATTTTTCTAGGATCGACCTGTTTCATTTTGATGTAGTGAGCAAGAAGTCAATGGGCTTGAATTTATCATGGCCCCCTTCTCTTCCCAACACTGAGTGTGAAACTTTGTCTCAGGCATTCTCAGCATTCTTTCTATTTGGAGATAGGCTCCAGTGATGTGCTTGACTTCACCCAGTCACCTTTAAACCTGCAAATAAACACAGAGCCTTTTCTTTAAGTGGTGATAGAGACAAAGGCGATTTGGGTGGCATCCAAGTACCTACCTCCTACATTTTGAAGAGCAGAAATGAGAGCATACACAGTGTCAGTTGGGTTAGTTGCCAGAATTCACCCCCCATAGAGGTTTTCTTTGTTATTATGACTCTGCTGAGACTTAAGGATAGGTCCTTCAATGTTCCTTTGTCAAATCACTCTGATAAGCAATAAGCTTTTTTTCATTTGTGAACTGCTATGGGTGTAGGAGTAGGGAAGGAAGGGGGCCATGAGTAGAGCGGAAAGAAGGACAGAGCAGGAAGCAGAGAGAGTGAGATGACAGCAGAGTGATTCTTCTGTTTGTTAGTCAAATCAAATCAACACACTTGTGTCACCAAAGTTTTCTTTTTCTTTTCTTTCCTTCTTTCTTTCTTTCTTTCTTTCTTTCTTTTTTTTTTTTTTTTAAACTGGATATGGTAGCGCATGTCTTTAATCAAAGCACTCAGGAGGGAGGGGCAGGAGGTATTCTATGGGTTCAAAACCATCATGGTATCCAAAATTTCCAGATCCAGCCAGAGCTACACAGCGATACACTGTCTCTGCTACCTCATCCTCCAACCCAGCCACAAATAACTCTTGTTTCTAGTACCTACAGTATGCAGGCACATAATGCTTAGGTAGAACACTTTTTTTGCAGATAAATAGTTCTTAGATTGTATGGCCAAGATCGATATAATACTTGAGTGTATGCAGCCTTTGGAAAAAAGGAAAGAGTATTTAAAGTATTGTTGTTCTTATACCTTAAAAAAATAACCTATGCCATCATCTTTTGAAGTCTATCAAGAATAATTGTTTCTGTTTGTTTTGTTCTTTTTTGCAAATATATGTAATATATAAACAAATATGTATAAACATATATATTTTTCTTTAATAGCTTAGTTCATATGTTATTTTCCAAAGAATGGGGTATTGGTTTTAAGTAAGAAACATTTATTATCCCACAGTTTAGTGTCTTGGCTAGGATTGTGCTCACATTCTAACCTAAGGCTCTAATTGCTGCTATCCAGATTAGCATTTGTTTCCAACTCTGACTTAGGGAGAATATATCCCAAGCTAATGACTGTTGACTGCTTTCAAGATATGTAAGATATTTCTCATGTGGCAGCTTACAACATGGCTATCCACTCCCCTTACATCAAGCTAGCAGCAGAGTAAAAGTAGACACCCCAAAAGAAAGCCAAAATATATTTGTAACATAATCTTTGAGGAGGAATCCTGTAGGTCATGATGAATCTATGATGTTTGTGAGAAGTGTCAATAGGTCAACATTATAAGAGAGAAATTGACACAAGGACCTGAATTTCAGAACAAAGGAATTACTGGAATTGTTTTAAAAACCATATAACAACACATGATGACATATAACTAGTAACTTTACCAACTTTACATTTTCATATTCTGTTTTAACTGCTCAAATGTAATTCTTAGTTACGTGTTAAATTGTATATAATTATATTTTCTGAAAGTAAGCAAATTGCTGAACCGGAAGGGGAGCCATCTTTGCTCCAGTGCACTGCCGGGGAGAGCGGACTGCTGAGGAGGGACCCGGGTCTGGTCCC
>NC_034596.1:62518131-62524800 GCF_900095145.1 Mus pahari
ATGGGAAACTTTCGGGATAGCATTTGAAATGTAAATAAAGAAAATAATAATAAAAAAAAAGAAAGTAAGCAAATTTTATATTCTTATTTTTTATTTTTAATTGACAACTGTGTATATAAGAAATTTAATCATAACATTTCTGTTAACTCCTATGCAAATTAAAGTGTTTCAGTTCGATCAAAGCCTAACACTATATGTTCATCACATATGTTTAATGATGTTAGAATTTTACATAGGTTCATTAAATTGAAATTTAGTATCCTAGAAGAAAGTTATATTTTTCTTTTATATTTGTTTAGAATGACCAGAAAATTGCAGATATGTTTAGGTACCCATTTTCCTAGCTGATCTCTCTAACTCACAATTGATTTTTTTTTTTTGATTTGAACAAAATGTAATTTATTATTTTAGCTTAGCTGTACATAGCATCAAATCTCATGGCTACCCTTTTGAAAAGTAAAAAATAACGAATTGTAAATGTTGAGCGGGGCATGGTGGCGCACGCCTTTAATCCTAGCACTCAGGAGGCAGAGGCAGGTGAATTTCTGAGTTCAAGGCCAACCTGGTCTACAAAGTGAGTTCCAGAACAGCCAGAGCTATACAGAGAAACCCTGTCTTGAAAAACAAAAACAAAACAAAACAAAACAAAAAAACAAAAAAAAATTGTAAATGTTGTGCATATTTTCTTTTAATTTTTAATATTTATATATTTACATCTCAAACACTAGTGCCCTCCTGTCCCCTATCTAAGAGGCCCACCACTCCCCCTCCCCTTCTTCTCTGAGAGGAGGGAGACCCACCTGGGCATCCCCTGACCCTGGCTCAACAAGTCTGTGCCAGAGTCAATGCATTCTCCCCCACTAACTAGTGCGGAAAAGACACAGCCACCTGAATTAGAATCAAATCAAAAGCTACTTTCTGTCTCTGTGTGTTTTCTCTCCAAAACACACATTCTTGATCAAAAGTAAAGTTTACTTTCCCCCCTAGACACTTCATTTGGAGTGGTGGTCTCTTTCTTTTTAACACCGAACATAATTATAATACCTGTAATGATGATTTTAATGATACACGGTGGTAATAGCTGCTACAGATAGGATGTATTTCAACAAAATTCATACAGAAACCTGTTAATGAAACATTTGGAACCATTGCCTATGAGAGGTGATTAGACCAGAGAGGTGGAGCCCTCAGGTACTTAGAGGAAAGTCTTAGAGGAAACCTGTGCTTCTTTCTTACCTCTCCTCTGAGGCTTCTCATAGACTTGGGCTCTTTATTTTGGTAATATGCATGGGAATAGTTTATCATTTTTATCCCTGAGTAATCTTGTATGAGATAATTTCTATTGCAGTAATAAGTAATTCCAAAGAATTATTTTTTCGCAGAATATTTTGCAGGGTTGTAAGTAAACACAGAAGTTTTAGAAATGGAAGTGATATAATTCATTTGCTTTAATCTTATGACACTCTTAGAATACAATCAGGGAAAAGTTGTATCTAACAGAGCAGAAGAGTGAAAAGTACACAAAGAACTATTGCTGGTTATAATTGATTCTGTTACATTGATCCTGTCTCACTTCATGAAAACAAACAAAATCTAAGCAACTAGAGGGTTAATTCAGAAAAAAAAAAGCTTTCTCATTAGTTGATATTATTTTCAACTTAAAATACATTAATTATTAATGTATTGTGCATTAAATACTCCAAACTACTAAGAATTACTTTTTCTTTCTTTACCCAGGTATTATGATCAGCCATGCTCTTGCTGATGAATCTATTTGCATTTATAAGACTGTGAGAAAAAGTTCCTGAAGAGAAAGTTGTTCAAAAGGCACCTTCCAGGAAATCTTGTATAAAGGTGATTACTTGATTAGCATTTTAATGACAATGGAGCTGTTGGCATGTTACAGGTCTAGAACTAACTAAAGTGTACCATCTGTTACCTGTAGCCCCCTTCAATCCACTCTTTGCCCAGCTCTGTGTCTGACCTAACGTGCTTGTGACTAATATCTAGAGTGAACACAAGTAGAGTGTATCTTAGGGATTTGATTGCTGCAAGGAAACAACCTGACCAAAAAGCAAGTTGGGGAGGAAAGGGTTTATCTGGGTTATACTTCCACATTTCTGTTCATTACCAAAGGAAGTCAGGACAGGAACTCAAGCAAGAACCGGAAGGCAGGAGCTGCTGCAGTGACCATGGAGGGATGCTGCTTACTAGCTTGCTCCACAGGGATTGCTCAGGATGTTCTTGTTGGTTTTTTCTTTTCTTTCCTTTTTTTTTTTTTTTTTTTTTTTTTTTTTTTCCCAGAATTAGCAGCCTAGGCATGGCACAACCCACTATGAACTGGACCCCTCTCCTATCAATCATTAATTAAGAAAATGCCCTACAGTCCTGAACACAGCAGAATCTTATGGAGGCATTTTCTCAGTTGAGGTTCCTTCTTTTTAGATGACTAGCTAACGCAGATCATATTAACATAACATACCATTAGTTTCCATAAACCAAAATGCAATGAGTGTCATAATATAGCATCTCAGGCAGAGATTTTTTCCTTTGTATTAATCTTACTACTCTTACTACTTAATATATATATATATATATATATATATATATATATATATATATATATATATATGTGTATGTGTGTGTGTATATGCCTTAATTTATAATTTTCTCTGCTTTGATACTACAAAACTTCAATGAACTCTTATCATCTTGACATGTGGAATCAGAGGCAACCTAAATCTGTGTTTCTGATCTATTATCATTCATATTTCGCTCCTGAGTGAATCATCTTTTATTCCTTTTGGTATGAGGGTTGCGTTTTTTTGTATTCACAAAGAACTCCTTAGGTATTTGGATGAAGAATTAGACTTTGAAGAGACTGGCAAGGGTAAAATGACCAATTTTATGTTCAGAGAGGCTAATTATGGTTATTTGTTCTGGGAAATTAATCTATTTCCTTATTGGGCCGCCTTCTTATGCCTGACTCTTTTCTCAGGCTGGTCACCTAGGTATGACTATTAAAACAAACAAACAAACAAAATCCAGCAATCAAAATTTCCCATTGAGCTATCCTAGTTAACATACCTAATCATACCAACCATCTTAGCTCATTCTAACACAGATCTCTCCATTTCCCCCTCTTAAAGTTAACGCTTGCAAAGCTATTTGCTGCTGTGCCTGCCTGATTCAGATATTGGCACATTATATCCTTTCCTTGCTATAAAAAGGATTTGTCTGTATTTGGTTTGTGTTCAGAAATTGATGTTTGGGTGTGGTCTATGCCTATTCTGGAGTCACAGGAAAATGCTCCAGGTCCTTTCACTGTTTCTGATGAAAGACCCTCCTCATTCTGCTGACTATCATAAAATCCCCTTGATTTTCTGCCATTTTTTTCAGTACTTTCTGCCCCAATCAAATAGCCTTAGCAGTTTGATCCCCACATACATTTTTCTTTCTACCTATAGAGTGGTCCAGTTTGGTGGTTCCACTATGCTCTTCCTTATACTAATGTCAGTCTTTCTAACCCCCTCAGAATGGAAGCCACAGAGTTAAAAATAATCCTTTCCCCATTTCATGTATCCATGTAGTTTTTGCCTCTTAATTTCACTCACAGTTTTGACTATGCATCTAAGAAGACAATTATGCATCATTGCTCCTTACAATGTTACTATGGTAAAGTTAAATTAGCTATTCCTGAAAGAAAGCAAAATATTTAAATTTACTTTCCTAAAAAAAACTTTTTTTAAAAAAAATTCAGTGTGTGTGTGTGTGTGTGTGTGTGTGTGTGTGTGTGTGTATGCACCATGGTACTTCAGTGGAGGACAGAAGACAAGTTCCTGAAGTTGAAATTCTCCTTCCAGCTTTACATGGGAATTGGGGATCAAACTCATGTCACAAGGCTTGCTTGCTAGGCACTGCCCTGCCCCCCAATTAAACCCTTTTGGAAGCCTCAAAAAATTCACTTTCTACTTTATTTTTGGTGTGTAGCAGTTTCTTCTGTTAAAATCCTTCCTTCCACTTTGGATAAAACTTTGAATATAAAAGGGAAGAGAAACAACACAATGTTTGACATAAGATATTTAAAAAGTGGTGTAAAAACAGTGTTCTAAGGGGACGCGAAACATTCCATCCTGTAGCGAAGCTCATTAAGACAAGGAGGAAAGATCTCAACATAGCTTCTGTAAGTCCCTAAATTTATCCATGTTCACTAAGTTCTCCAACTCAGAGTACAAGCATTAAAGCCACTGAGGGTCACTCGCAGACAAGCAGATTGCTGAAAGGATGCTCAAACTGAATGCTCTCTACAGTTGAAGGAAGCAGACACTGCCAAAGAGCTTAGAAGAAACAAAGACCAGTGATGCTACCTGGAAGATGCTCAGAACAAATGAACCTGAAGAGGCTTAGACAGAATGAACGAGAAAAAGAATGACACGGTCCTCACCTTTAGAGATGCCTGTAGGCCTTGCCTACGCTCCAGGTTTCCAGCTTTTGTGAACCACCATCATGCTGGGGTGTGCACTTGGTGCTGCTGTCTTTGAGCAATTTCTGTTCTTCCACATGACCCCTCACTCATTGCTGTAAGTAACCCCGGTGAGCTAGTTCACAAGTAGGATTTTAGTTGTAGCCCTACTTTGGTCTGCTATAAGCTTCCTATCTGATTTGTTTGTCTTCCCAGGAATAGTGTCACACAGTAATTTTTTGTTTTCCAAACATGAGACTATCAAACCACACAATTTCAAGGGCTCTGCTTAGTGGCATAAGAAAGTCGGAGCCAGACTGGACTTTACTTCAAGTCCCTTACTTCACAATGACTTCTCTGAACAAGCTTGAAAGACAGCATGTCAGGAGTTCACCTTCTTGTGTTCTGCTTGGGGGCTCACAGATGCCACATAAATGAGACAGAACAATCACAACCTGTAAGTATGGACAGTGACTTTCTTCACTCTTATTTTCAACTTCCATAATAATCTAGGTTGGTTTCCAGGAAGACAAACAGGAATGTGATCCTCTGACACTTCAGAGAGACATGACTTATGCGTACACTCACAGTTCACTGAAGTCCTGGATTACCCACAACAAAAACACCACTTGAAGGAAAGGAAAACTATAATCATAACATAAATTTTAGTAGGCTAAAATGCAAATATATTTTTCATAATCAAAGGACAAATATGCAACAAGAGAAGTGTGAGCAATGAGGAGATAATAAAAGTGAAAGGTAAATTAGTCAGACCTCTTTGTGCATAGCTACCTCTATGATGTACACATTCACTTGGATTTATGAATAGATGTGTGTGTATGTGTGTGTGTTCTCATAAATGCTTGGAACTCTGTGTTTTATACTTAATAATATTTGCAATCCAGCAATGGGAAAGGTATAAAGATATAAATGATAAATTGTACCTTCGCTTAAAAACAACTGTTCCTGTGTTTGGAATTTGTAAGGTACTTTTGCCTACTGTAACAAAAATAAACAAAAACAACAACAACAACAACAAATACCGAATAAACTGGGGATGAAAACTTGTTCCTGTAATACTGCTTGGTAAAGAGTTCAAGGCCACTCTGGCTACATAGAAAGACTCTGAGTCTCCTCACCAGGTATCAATGGGAGGACAGGCCCTTGGTCCTGTGAAGGCTCAATGCCCCAATTAGGGGAAGGCCAGGACAGAGAGGTAAGTGTATGGGGTTTACCCTCATAAATACAGGAAGAGGGGGAATGGGATAGGGGATTGACAGGGGTGAGGGGAAACCAGTAAAGGGGATAACATTTGAAATGCAAATACATAAACTATCCAATAAAATGATTTTACCTCCTATTTTTCAAAAAAAATTTTATGAGGTCCCATTTGTCAATTCTTGATTTTACAGCACAAGCCATTGATGTTCTGTTTAGAAATTTTTTCCCTGTGCCCATATTTTCGAGGCTTTTCCCCACTTTCTCCTCTATCAATTTCAGTGACTCTGGTTTTATGTGGAGGTCTTTGATCCACTTAGACTTGAGCTTTTTACAAGGAGATAAGAATGAATCAATTCTCATTCTTCTACATGCTAACCGCCAGTTGTGCCAGCACCATTTGTTGAAAATGCTGTCTTTTTTCCACTGGATGGTTTTAGCTCCCTTGTCAAAGACTGTCAATAAGACAAAAGGGCCACCAACAGATTGGGAAAGGATTTTTACCAATCCTAAATCTGATAGAGGAATAATATCCAATATATACAAAGAGCTCAGGAAGCTCGACCCGAGAAATTCAAATAACCCCATTAAAAATGGGGTACAGACCTAAACAAAGAATTCTCAACTGAGGAATACCGAATGGCTAAGAAACACCTGAAAAAAATGTTCAATATCCTTAATCATCAGGGAAATGCAAATCAAAACAAACCTGAGATACCATCTCACTCCAGTCAGAATAGCTAAGATTAAAAATTCAGGTGACAGCAGATGCTGGCAAGGATGTGGAGAAAGAGGAACACTCTTCCATTGCTGGTGGGATTGCAAGCTAGTACAACAACTCTGGAAATCAGTCTGGTGGTTCCTCAGAAAATTGGACATAGTACTACCGGAGGATCAAACAATACCTCTTCTGGGCATATACCCAGAAGATCTTCCAACTGGTAATAAGGACACATGCTCCACTATGTTCATAGCAGCCTTATTTATAA
>NC_034596.1:62524945-62544945 GCF_900095145.1 Mus pahari
GTAAATAAAGAAAATATGTAATAAAAAATTGGAAAAAAAAAAGAAAGCAAAAATTAACTACAAAGGGAGTCTAGTGTAATTAGCAATATTATTGATGATTATAGTCCGGTTGACTAAAATAACTGATCAGAATAATATATTTGTATATTTCCACATGCTGGCTGGGATTTACTGAAGTGCCATAATTTAATACAGACTGGCCTTTTAATAACCTCTCATGCATTTTCTCCTTTGTCTATTACATAATCTAATACTTGTTCATCCTCTCAACTTTTATTGATTTTTTTTTTCCTGGAAGAGCAATCAGTGCTCTGTTGTTTTTGTTTTTGTTTTTTGTTTTTTTTAGATATTTTCTTCATTTACATTTCAAATGCTATCCCCAAAGCCCCCAATACNCTCCCCACTCTGCTCCCCAACCCACCCACTCCTGCTTCCTGGCTCTGGCATTCCCCTGTACTGGGCATATTATCTTCGCAAGACCAAGAGCCTCTCCTCACATTGATGGCCAACTAGGCCATCCTCTGCCACTTATGCAACTAGAGACACAGCTCTGGGGGCGGGGGGGGGGGTACTGGTTCGTTCATATTGTTGTTCCTCCTATAGGGTTACAGACCCCTTTAGCTCCTTGGGTACTTTTTCTAGCTCCTTCATTAGGGGCCCTGTGTTTCATCTAATAGATGACTGTGAGCATCCAGTTCTGTATTTGCCAGGCACTGGCATAGCCTCACAAGAGAGAGCTATATTAGGGTTCTGTCAGCAAAATCTTTCTGGCATATGCAATAATATCTGGGTTTGGTGGTTGTATATGGGATGGATCCCCAGGTGGGTCAGTCTCTGGATGGTCCTTCCTTCAGTCTCAATTAGAAAGGGCAATTTGCAAATTCATCTGGAATAACAAAAAACCTAGGATAGCAAAAACTATTCTCAATGATAAAAGAACTTCTGGTGGGATCACCATGCCTGACCTCAAGCTGTACTACAGAGCAATTGTGATAAAAACTGCATGGTACTGGTACAGCGACAGACTGGTTGATACATTTTTATTCCTGGTTTATAGACATGATTCTCACTACCAAGTTGAGGGGTTCCAATTCATCAATGCAGAATCTGTTTGAACCAGCTCTTTGTTCTCTTATTCCTGCCTCCAGACAGGGCTCTCAGCCCTTCCTACACTTGAAGCTTTCTAAAGATCCCATCTGGGTCTTACGATACCAGAATTCAATGTCTTCTCTTTCACTGCATTCCTCATATCTTCTTTTTTTTGTATTTCTCTTTCGTAAGTTGACTAAACCTTTAATTCTGTTTAACAAACTTCCCCTCCTCTAGATAAATGTTTTCTGTAACACAGCGTAGGGTCCTACTCTAAAGGACTTTCTTCAGATCTGTCACATAGTCCCTGCCTACCTTCTCAGCAAATACCTTTTCAGTTGCTTCATATACAGCAAAGCCCATTGATGTATCTGAATGCTAAGGTGCCTGCTGGCACACATTACCCATTTTTACTGATCAACTTAATCTTAGGCAGTAAAAAGCTACCTTTGCCTTTGGGTCTCAAATTCTTTTTCTATTCCTGCCACATTTCCAATCCTATTGATTATTGGTTCTGTCCCATAAGATTCATCTTGCTTCTCAATTTTATCATCTATATAGCTGTGCACATGGAACGAGCTATGAAAAAAAATCACGTTTTGCGATATATTTTCTGTAGTTTTGGCATATATTAAACACTAGGAGGCATTTTCTTAGTTAATGTTCATTTACTGTGAGGTTAGACCATGACCAAGGCAACTCTTATAAAAGAGATCATTTAGTTGGGACTTGATTACTGTTTCAGAGGGTTAGTCCATTGTCATCATGGTGGGATGCATGATGGCATGGAGGCAGATGTTTTAGGTGAGAGTTCTATATACAGGAATAAAGGCAGAAGACACTGTCCATGATTTGATCATTTGAAACGGCAAAGCCATCCCTCAGTGACACACTTCCTCCAAAAAAAACCCCACACCTACTCCAAAACGGCCACATCTCCTAATCTTTGTCAAGTAGTACCACCCCCTCATAACCAAGCATTCAAATATATGAGGCCATGGGGGCCATTCCTATTGAAACCATCACGAAAATGTTTTAATTCTATTAACAAGATTACTATAGTATAAACAGTGGTATATACAAGGTAAAGTAGTAAAGTACTTCACAGTTAAACATAAGAAAATGAGAGCAACAGAATTCTTCCCAGAGTGTTTTGCATCTGTTTTTCACATTTTCTTTAAGATAAATTTTATTATGACAGAGCCCTAACCACAGATCCATACCACTATGAACATTTTGGTGTATTTACAAAAATTAGAGAAGAAAATGATACCAGTTTTTTTTTGAGGCAAACACATCCATAATGCTCATTAAAGTAATTGTGTTGATTAGATAACACAAGACATAGATTAGACATCATTGCTATCCTTTATTAAAGAGTTTTGCAATTTGCCTGAAACCGTAAAGCTTGTAATACACGGATACCTTGATTAGATCATCTCATTGACACAATTTTTCTTAACCGTCTCTTCTCTGGAAATAATTCACCTAGTTTGCTGATTTATTTATATGAAGACTCTTTCCTGACACGCTAACCTCGGATTGGCATTGTTACACAGGGTATGGGGCAAATCACTGATTTTGAACTTTGAAAACTATAGCTATTTCTTGGAATTGAAATGTCACGAAAGAGAAGCCATAGATCTACAGAGGGAGGAGGACAAATTTTCAAATGTTCGTTCAGAAAGCAAGAAGACTAATTTACACAGCAGGACCAGGATGGGAAGGAACAGCAAGCTCATGCATAATGGCCAGACTACCTACAATATTAAATTAATTGAATTAAAAAATAAGGTGTCAAGTACATTTCTTTGAAGAGTAAGGAACTACAGAAGAATACATTTGTAAGATCTTTTATTAAGGTTATTCCAAACTCAAAGGGGAACCATAATTTCCCTTGTAACAGTGGTATTGGATAGACTGTAGAAGCAAAGGTTTGCTTGGTTGGGAACCTAATGATTTTAAACTAGATAGCATAATATCCATTGGATCAGAGAAGTTGCTGAAGGACAGCCTCCAGTAATAAATAAATAAATATGCATGCTAAATTTTGCTTTTACTTTACCTTTGGTGTAGCTAAGAAGTTGCTGGATCTTTAAATATGTAAAAGGAATCACATTAAGGACATATACTTGAAAATTTTAACCTATTTTGCAATTGCAAGTTTGTTTACATGTAATAGTCTTTCTATGTTTTATTTCTCTAGTAACGTGTGCATGCAACTCAGAATTGACAGTAGCAGATTTGGCCCTAGGGGCAGAGCTACATTCAGAGCACTCAGGAACTGATAGGAGACCAGAACACTGGATGCCAATCTGGAATCTCTGCCCGACTCAGCAGGAGCAGATGTTAGCCATTTAACCTTCAGCTAAAGAATCCCACAGAGCCTGGGATCTGTGATGTTAAAAGCCTGTTGATCAGTTTCATCTGATCAGATTTAACTGCTTAAAATTAACAGTAACATCCATTTTTAAAAATTAAGTAAGGACTTGGAACACCTTTTGGAAAAAATGGGCAAGGAACAAGAAGAAGAAGAACAAAAATAAACAGGCATAAGTGACGATAGCCTCCAATCTTTGTGGAAAATTTTACACTCTTCCAGTTAATACAGTTGTTCAGAATTCATTAGATCTTATCCACATAATAACATAGAAAATAAACACATAATAAAATTGTTCACTTCCCTATGTTCTTTAATATACTTAATAGGAATTAGCGTCAACTTTTATATAATTTCTGGGTTAGTACTTTCAATATTCAAATTACTTTTTTACACTCACTGAACTAAGTACTTTATGTGTGTATTTATCAAATTTTTAGCTCATTATAAACCTTCTTTAGGGGAAAGACATTGCAATTTGATTTTCTTTCTCAGCAAAGCATCTAGTAGAGGATTTATTTAAACACAGCAAGTCTTCAATAACATTGGCAATACAGAGATTCTAATTGGATGTGGCTTCCAGTGCCTCAGGTCGAAGTAGATCGTACAATATCTGGGATTTTTCAGAATGAAGTTGAGTCAGCAGAGAGCCTGAAGGCAGAGAGGTCAGGTGCAGAGCTCCAGAGAAAAATGCTAGCTGCCGTTCTGACTATTTATCCGTGGGGTTCTGGAAACAGTCAAGTTGCTGTTCTGTTAACACTTCTCCAGGGCCTACTTTTGACTTATAATGAATTGAATACAATCAGCTTCATTAAGAAAAGTCTCATCTGTTCTAAAAGTAACTCTACCTCCATGTCTTCTTTATAAAAAGCAAAAGAAATGTTTGACAATGGGATAGGAGGTAGCTCCCCTCACAGAACAAGGGCAAGCCCAGGCTGGATCATGAGCTGGTCACATGGAACACACAATCCCTCCTACCAAGGTGGGTAAAACTCAAGTTTAGCACATGGGGATGTGTACAAGGTGTAGACTCCATATAAGTTCAGTCAGTGACATTCAAATGACCATCTTCAATAAAGACGACCTCACTCTCTATTTTCTGTTCTCTGTAAGATCCACAAAAATCTTCTTTGGAGTCCCTCCCACTACTAAAAGTTCTCACTTTCTGCTAAGAAATCAATATTCCCTTCCTTATTCACATTGCTTGTGAAACTATGAACTCACAGCTCAGGGCAGTTTGATAGCTAATGAGACTCTGGGATTCTATCATTGCAAATTAAGCTCAGCAAAATCAGACTATGGCACTTAATCAACCCACTTTAAAATCATTACATGTTTGCTTGTTTGTCTATTTCTAAAGTCTTTTATTAAGATTTATAATGCTATTTAGGAATTATTTTAGTGCAAAAATTACCAGGAAATAACATTTATAAGAAAACTTTTTTTTTCCCCATTTGGCATACCTAAAATTGCAAAATCCTGTCTTGACTATTATTAATAGGGTGATTAGCACAAGATCTACCCATTTAATAGACACTGTAATTACCATATCAAACATTCTTCAGACTTTGTAAACATAGGGTTATTGTTTGGGAAGGGTGGGTAGTGTGCTTGATGGGATTGATCTGGGAAACGTGTTCCTCCTGACACTGGGATGCTTTCAGAATTCACATCAGTGATTCTAGTTCTTTTCTAAGGTTTTCTGTTCAAAAGTCGTGCTGAAGACCCCATGAAATTACTACTAACAGCAATTCATTGTCAACATTTTAACTGTATAAATTATAACTCTAACACAGGTAAATTTTGTTTGTATAGTTTATAATTATGCCACATGAATAAATTGATGGCATGCCTGCAACTCTTTTCTAACTAATTTCTTGCGTGTAAATGCAATAAATAATACACCTCATAGACATGGACAAAAAAAAAAAAAAAAAAAAAGCCTTGTTCTAAATGTAATGAAATACAACAATCTAACTAAGTGGAATTAGGGTGAAGGAGATATTTTTTGAAATAGAATGCTTGCAAATGTTTAATGAATATCGGGGAAAGATTTGTCTCATGTGTGAACAGTGTCTGTGCACATGAAAACTTATTAAGCTAATGCTTCCAAATTCAATTTCTTTTTGAAGTAAGAATATGTTTAATCAAACCCCAACCTTTCAAGTTGTATGACCTCTATTACACTGTGAGTACACAGGCATGGCTGAAAATAAGTTAAAGAATTAGGTGATCACATTCTTAGAAAACTGCTTAAATGGCCTCAAGATTCTTCAAGTGGCAAACGTATTTGGGGATGAGAACATGGAAGTCCAGAACTTCATGTTCTATGTGGACTGAATCCCTTCATTCTCCATATAGAATGTGGGGGTAAAATGACTAACAATTGCTTTTATAACAAAGAAAACAACATCAGAGTAGAGAGAATGCTAGGTATCAGTAATTCTGCAGTCATGATTCTATAGTTTCTTATTCTACAGTATTCAGCAGATCATCATTCATTAGGTATAAGGCATTCTCAGTCATAGGTCAACAAAATTTATCATCATGTATTTCAAATTAATCTCTCATTCCTTCTACAGCTCAAAATGATAATCAGTAGTCTTCTAAACACTGCTCTGTAATTCTCTATCTTATGTCTCTAATCAAAACTTTCATCCATTAAATAATATGTTTGACCTCTTTTACTTCCTTAAGCCTTTGTTAGGTCAGGAAGTGTGAAGGCTGATATTTTATCTATTTGTTGGCTAACATGCAGCTTGTCATACTTTCATGGATGCCTATAGACAAGGGTCTCCTGGAGCACAGAGCAAAGCCATGGTTAATAATGTCTTAGGTAGAAATAGCAGCTTCATGCTTTCAAAGGCTATCATTCCGTCAACTTCTGTGAGGGCAAGATGGGGCAACTCAAGTGTGTGCTCCTTAACAACAGAACTTTTATAACTCAGTCAAGAAACACTGAGCTATGGAAATTGCTTATTTTATTAAAACCCTGAATGAAACTGGCCTTCTCTTTCCCTTTACGTAGACATTACCTTGATGATCCTGTTTGAAAACAGAATTGCCCTCGCCTTTTAGTAAAAGCAATGTCTCTATTATGCAAGGCTGTGTGCTACATAAACACCAGTAAAAGAGATTTCAGAACTCAAAGTGTTCTAAAACTTGCAGAAATGTCTGGAAGCAACTGCTCTTAAACTACTTCTTTCATACTAAGCAACCTTTTACTTTTCGAAATCAATTTTCTGTGACACTGGCACACTATTTAATGTTGTGAGGATTGATTTATTTTTATACTTTTTACTTAGCTGCTATAAACAGCTTAAATAAATCCATATACCTTTTTTCTCTTTAAGTTGATAAAAGTCACTGGAAATGCAGCATAATTAAGAAATACTTTTTTAGCCTTTAGAATCTAATGATATTATTCGGTGAGTTGCACAATATAACAAAATACTATTTCAAATATTTAAAAAATATTGCATCAAAACAACATATAAACAAATAATAGTAATATGGTTCACTCTCTAAGAGTTTATTTTTAAAAGTTAGGAAAATTGTTAATTATCAGAATTTGTTACCAACAGTTCTTAAGCTGTTGTCTGTGTTTTACGTATAGTGTAAATTCTAATTTTAAGGATCAAATACCAACAATCCTAACCAATTATTAAAAGTGTCAGAAGAAACACACTCTTTAGTTTACAGAATGTTTTCTGATGGAGATTTGTGATACATTAGGTTGGAATTACAGGAGTACCAGGGATCTACAAGGTTAAATATTGATGCCCAAGTTTTGTAAAATAAAAATGTATAATTCAGTTTCAATCTAAATAATGGTATCTGAAACAAGTGACTGGGGATTTCACATGCTTAGATGTGTTCTATACTAACACATTCTATTCACATTTGATTTTGCTGCAGTGTTCTCCACTGGTTGTATAGTTTTCTTCTTCTCCTTTAACATTGGTTTATATTACGTTCCCTGGAAAAGAATTCTTTTGTTCCCATACACCAGTTCTCTCCGATTCCCCACATATTTACATCACACTTTGTTAGATCAGGTGCTGGTGTTGTTGTATCTTTGCAAGCATTCTTCACTGTTGAACCTTGCAGCATATTTTGATTGCATTTCTTCCCGTACAGCTTGTTAGTGCCTTCTGTTAACATCTTGTATGTTTCTTATAGCCTATTTTGTTTGTACTATGATTATTACTTTTTAAGCTTACAACGAGAAGTGCAAAATCATTTTGAAAGCATCAAGTAAGCTACTTGTTATGATTTGAATGTAAAGCCTGTGCCCAGACGCTTGTTACTGAAGGATTTGTGGGTAGCTAGCAGTGTTATGTGAAAACTTTAGGAGGCAGTTTGCATTGACATATGCAGGACACTCAAATGAGTTCCATGGCTATCTTGTTACAGGCCGCTTCTTTTTTCTTGTGCCAGTGACCACATTTAAGATAATCTCAGAGAGACCAGAATGTGTTTATGTCACATTAACAAATGTAAACATAGCACTTCCTCTGGGGTTAATTTGACCAAGATCAAGTCTAAATTTGACTTCTCCACTTCTCTACTTATAACTTCAGCCTGTCTGTAGCCTTTTGGTTATGTATGTCTATTTGGTGTCTGAGAGTCTGCATGTCCTCTGTCTGAGATATATTGTCTATATCTGTCCTGTTCCTTTAACAGAGTTTTACAAGGGAGGAAATCCTTATCTGAACTGATCCAAAGTAGCAAAAACACAGTGCAAACAGACATTATCATGATATATCCATTTTGTTCATGTTAACAGTGGGTATTTATTATATAAGGTTTTTGTCAACCTTTTGGCTACTTTCAGCAACACACAAACACACACATATACTACTATGGGTTAAGGGATAAAAGACTACATAAGTTAAAATTAAAGTTATACAATAACTTAGGTTGTAAAAACTATATGGTCTCGTAGAGATACAGTGTCAAAGGCAATTAATAAAGGAAAGAATTTAGTTAGGAATTAGGGGTTGCTCCCACTTTCAGAGAGATATCCATTACTATTATGGCAGGAGCAAGTCAGCAAGCAGGAAGGTCTGGCACTAGGGCAGTGTTTGAGAGGCTACTACATCCTACCCTTACAAGTTAGAAATAGAAAATAAGAGAGTAAACCTTGGGTATGTTTTTGAAACCTCGAAGACCATCCTCTGTGACACAGCTCTTCTAAGGCCACACCTCATAATCCTTCCTACAACAGTTCCACCAACTATGGATATGGCATGCAAATATATGAGTCTATGTTGGCCATTCTCATTCAAACTCTCACCTAGAGGAAATTAAAGGTATTAGAGTGCTGCTGTTTTAAAGGTTGGTTAAGCTCAAAGAGGTTGAGCATACTGTAGGTAGCATGCTAAATCTTAAGTGATGTCAAGGCATATTATTAACTTTGCTGTGAGGTCCAGAAAATATTCAGTGTCTTTGAGTATAAGAGAGATTTCTGTAGAAGACTGTCACTACACTCTGGGTTTTTGCTTGTTTGTTGCTCTAAGGGGAATCATCTACTCTATTATACACAGGGACACCATAATGGTATCCAAAGTAGCCCCCAAAGGCCAACCAACCAGGAGCTGAAACGTCTAAAGATATAAGTACCATTGCTCAGTTAAATTGTTTATGTCAGGAACTTTGTTACAGTGTGAAAAGTTTCCACATCATTGATAAGTTAGTCATGTATTTATCAAGAGTGATGGAATGTGTTATGAATTATAAAGATTCATGTAGGAAATGGAAATGCATGAGCCTAAATACTCTGGCTTTTAGCTAAACTTATTTTGAGAACACATTTTTCAAATAGGTTAGTTATCTTTACTGTGATACATTTTTATCACTCAAAGCTCTTTAAATATGCTACAAAGGAGAAATTTATTCATAGCCTTATGAATAGGAATAGTTAGGGAAACAATTATTACACTATAAATTTATCATGAGTGTATTACCTGGGAAATTCTTCCCAATGTAATGTTACATTTGTTCATGGAATCCAATGTTTAATGCTATTTTCTCAAATTTAGATGACTCTCTCATTGATTCTCTATCAGGGATGCACAGGAAAAATATAACTTAAGTATGGCACATATGCAGTAACATTTCATCCATATCACATAGAAGAGATGTTTGTGAAGCTCATATTATATCTAAAACCCCCAAAGGGAAGTCAAGATGAAGAAGGTAACATGGCTCCATGAGGTTGGTGTGCATTTTCATGACCTGGGAGCTGAAAAGGCAGAACCATCTTCCTGGGAAGTTATGACAAGGCAGAACCATCTTCCTGGGAAGTTATGACAAGGCAGAACCATCTTCCTGGGAAGTTATGCAGTTTCAACTACTTAGCTATGATCAGACTGAGCACCAAGGTACGAGGTAGTAACAGTGAATGGCCCTGAAAGGCTTATTCATAGAAGAAAGGCCGTTTAAAGTTCCTCAAATATGATTTCTTTCTTTGTGTATGAGGTTTTATGCCTGCAAGGCAATATTTTATTGCCACCAAGTCTATATGTTAGCAATGTAGTCAGAAACTCTTATTCAAAACTGGTTGCTACTGGGCTTTACAAGTTTTAGCATTTCATGTAGAAAAAGCCAGTACCTCCACTGTATGATACATGAAACACCCAGCAGGGCTGATGCCTATAGTCTCATCAAACAAACTTCATGAACAAGATGTGCTTGTCTATACAAAATAAAATAAATAAAGAGAATGTTAAAATTTAAATTTCCTATTCAAGGAGTTTCCTGTCACATTTTGCTACCAACCTACTTTGTATAAAGCTCCTAAGCATTACCAAAATAAAGTAAGGCAAATCAAAAAGAACCATGTATTCACTTCTAGAACATTTTAGATGTATGCATTGTTTTCAAGATACTAGAGATTTGTATTTAAATTTTATGACCTGCCATATTAGGAAATAGGAGAATATTTAATTAAATGGTGTTTAATAACTAAATCGCACAGTATTAAATTCATTTAAATGAAATTTAATTTAATTTGCAATTATATCCAAACTTCATAGAACGCATTGGAGGTTTGGTGCTTGACCTTGGATGGAAAGCATGCAGGCATGGCAGACCTGAGTACACAGAAGATAGGCGTGCTAGACAGGTTGAGCTTGGCAATATCATTTCAATGGATGTATTGGGGTTAGGAGATCCTGGCAGAATGGAAAACAGGCTTGTGTCATAAATAAGAGGCCAATGAGCATTTATCTGTGGAAGATGAATCACGAATGCTGCTGTCACTACTTCCTTCCTTATTGTCTCCATAAATAAATGAGGCCAGCATAGGCTCCATGAATAGACCATTGATAATTTCTAGCCTCACTCTAACTATGCAACACCTGCACAGTTGAAAGAACAGGAAAGGGGAGGGGGGGAGAAAGCAGGCTGGAAAACAGGAACTCCTCAATTGTTATTATGTCTGAGTTACTTTAAGGGGAGAAAAATGCATTCTAATATTAGAGACTTAAAAATAAGTGCGATTTCTTGTGAAAACAACGGGAGTGCCAGATGAACCCAAGTAAAAGACTAAACCAAATGCAGGCACTTCGATTCTCTGTTGGGCAAAGAAGGAAAGAGAGCAGAGGACTCTAAATAAGTTGTAAGGAAGAAAAATGTGACAGAAGGAAACATATTAAGCTGCAATCTCCAGAAGGCACTGTGCACTGAGGGTCAGCGATGGTCACTTCACACAGGGATGCATATAACTGTGCTCACATACAAAATGTGCATAAAAATGAGTGCTTTACTTTGTACACAAGAAAAATGAACCAACCAGTCAGTATATTATGGCAAGATCTCCTCTTCCTAACCTTCATTATGATGTAGTTGTGCATGTATATAGTTACATGTACACATAAAAAGTATATATGTATGTGTGTATACACCTAATACAAAAAAGCTACGGGTGTTACTGGTATATGCACCATCTTATTAATGTGATACTACAAACCCTCTACTGTATCTTTTTATATCATAAAATTATGAAAATCTGAAGTGAAATTCCTTTTCTCAAAATGTCTTAGAGCAAGTTAGGAAATAGTTCAGTTGATGAATGGTTTTCTGGACAAGCTCAGGGCCTCGGAACCCATGAGAAAATGTCAGGTATGGCAGCACACACTTGTAGTTTGAACCCGAAGAAAAATACTCAAAGTCGAGCTCTGATCTCTCTCTATCCCTATCCATGTGCAGTGTACAGTAGAAAAAGACATTTCGTGAAGCACTATCACTAACCTGTAAAATCTTCGGTCACAACGAAACAAATGATATTTATGTTTTCAGAAAAGCATAGTTAAGCATGGAAATAAATTAGTGGGCATAATAGTTGGCCAAAGTTTACTTACAGTACACATCCACTCGGATCGACTTTATTGCTGGTGACCCCAAGCCATTTTCTGCTTTACAGTAATATCGGCCTCCTTGGTGTCTTTGAATGTTTGTAATCCTCAACGTCTCGTTGAAGACACTTGAGTCTTGGAATCTGTCAGAAGCGCTTCCTGCTGTTTTGGTCCACCTGATCTGAGCAAGCACCAACAAAGATTGTTACTTTAGGTTGGTTTTCCCCAATCAAGCAGCAGTTAGTCATCTGAAGAGATGCCCTGTAGAGCCACTGTGCCCCTTTCCCATCATGTTTGTGGAAAATTAAAATATGTGTACCCAATTGAATTCCAAAATTGCAAGCACCAATGTCTTCACTTTAGAGTACACATCATTTGGATTCAGCTGCATGAAATTTATCAATAGTCCAATCAGGTTGAAAACAAAACATAGTAGAAACAAGCTCCAGTTTCTGTGTCTACTGCGCATCTCAATTTTTCTCATACATTTCTGAACTTTGGTAAGTACTTTGTATTATTTAGAAGAAATAGACTCTCATTTCATTTTGGACATGCTTCATTATTTTATTTAGAAATCTTGTTGGTTTAGATAATGTAGGCATATTACCATAATGGCTTATTGAGATTATGTATAATTTTATACACCTGGTTTTTAAAAGAGTTTTTTTTTTTTTATTTAATGGCTTTGCTTTAATAAGCCTACAAATGATTCGCTATTTTGAAAATTGGAATTCACTTTACATCAATAATTATTTTCAAAAATGTGTAAACTTTTTCAAGGAGTGCAATCCTATTAAACTGTCAAAACAATTTGAATATCTAAAACCATCCATTATAAACAATACCATTCTTTTAAACACAGCTGTGTGCAACAGATTTTGTGTTTGCTAGCAATTACTACTGGTATTCAACTTAAATTTTGTGTGTTTTCATATATAAAACCTGAACAAAGCCACATGCTGATATTGTATAGTGTTACAACTTAGAAAATGAAAACTTCTAGTTTCTGATTTTCTCTTTGCCTTTCCTGTGTATATATTATAAAATATTATTTAGGGTTTGAAACAACCAAGGGAAATACTCTGCTTAAATGTGTAAAGTGATATATGTGTTGAAACATGGAGAAGCTGAAATAGGAGTTTTCAAGCTTGAAGCCATATAACGCTACTCATAGTAATATTACCTCCACACACTATAAACTTAATTTATAATGTAATGGTATTAAGCTGTCTTTAAAAAGATTTTCATATATAAAATAGCAGGATAAGCATAATCATGTTTATTCTGTACTGTAAATACAACAACAATTTACCTAGAATCACTAAAATACAAGAAATACTGGATATTTATTAAATTCTTTGTGTATGTATGGAAAACTTCAGAAAGCAAATGTACAACTCACAGCCAAGCAGTTTACTAGTTATCTTATCTGAACAAACTGTAAGGATCATGATAGTTCTGAGTTATCTAGCATTTTGCTTTCATTTATTTTTTTATATCTACACTTAAAATATAAAAAAAGTTAAAGAACTTACCAAGGTTTTTTCCTCATTTGTTAATTATGTGGTTAATATACATAATTTCTTTAGACAAAATTGTTTTAGTATTATGCATGTTTAAAGAGAGATGAAGAAGTATGTGTGAGAGACCAGGGTAAGGAGTGGGTGAAGAGCAGGAGAGAGAACCAGTCAAGATAAGACAATCAAGAAACAGTTGTTGTAACCACAAAACACTGAGACATTTTAAAAAGGTTTTGAAGATCCTAAATTATTTTATTCTTTTTTATTTACTTGGTTATTTATGATGATTCTTTATAAGTTAGGTTTTAAAACTAAAATTACATTATTCTTCTTCCTTCCTTCAGCTCCCTCCCAATGACAACACCCTGCAAGTTCTCCTTACTTTCAAGTTGATAGCCTATTTTTCTTTATTATTGTACAAAAATACATAGCTAGGTACATACCAACATGCATACATACATACATACATACATACATACATACATAAATACATGCATATATATGTGTGGGCACCTCTCTCTCTGTGTCTCTCTCTGTCTCTCTCTCTCTGTCTCTCTCTGTCTCTCTCTCTCTGTCTCTCTCTGTCTCTGTCCCTTTCTCTCTGTCTCTCTGTCTCTCTCTCTGTCTGTCTCTCTCTCTCTCTGTGTATGTGTGTGTTGTGGTGTGTGTTTGTGTGTGTGTGTGTGTGTGTGTACCCGCTCAATGCAAATTGATACAAGTTTTTGATTTCATCTCACTCTAGTTAGAATGACTAAGATCAACAAGTCTCCTGACAACAACCGGTGTTAACTGTGATGTTATAAAGAAAGAGAAGCACTCTTTCAGTTTGGCACAGAGAAAATTGTAGCAGCCACTCCTGTATCAAGTGTGGAGGATTCTCAAGAAGCTAAAAAGAAATCTACTACATGCTGCACTCATTGACATATGCCCAAAGGACTCAAGATCATGCTCCACAGACATTGCTTAACAGTGTTCATAACCCTGAATTTGCAAGAGATGGGAAATATAAAGAACCTAAATGTGCTTCAACAGATGAAGAGATAATAAAAATGTGGTAGTCACAGAAAAATATTTTTAAACTGCAATTATTTATACATTTATTCTTCAAAAACAGATATTGATAATCTATACACTATCTGTTTTAGACCTATTGTTAAAGCTATGCCATGTTGATAAATAATCAGAAAATTACATTTTCTAAGACAAACGAGTGACATGTTTTATGGTGGTGTGATTGTCTTTCGTATCAGTTTAGTGGTGCCACATCATCTTATATCAGCTCCTGCACATGGTCTATTCAAGGGTTTTTTTGTTTGTTCGTTTGTTTTTTTGCAAATATACAAAGAAAATCTGAATCCACACTTATATTTAGTCAGAAAGGCATGCCTATTCAAAAGTCTTTTCAGAAAATCATGCTTCATCCATACTAAAACTCCACAAGTGGTAGGTTTTCAACATTTTTGCACAGTATAATCTAAAACCACATGGAAAGACGTTCTCTACTCCATTATATGAAGACCCATCAATTACTTTTGCTTTTTGAAAGAAACTTTCATGCTGCATTATATTTTTAACATTGTACATTAGTCATCTGGAAGATACCCACTGAGCTTCAAGGGTCTAAAAAGGGGTCTATTACCAGATTTCACCATTGTAAGATGCGGTTGAAACCACATATAATAGTTCCCTCACCAGTCTCATCATTAGAGCCTTTAAATGTTGGAAAGTCATTATATTATCTCTCTCAAATTATCATCCTTCTCTTATAACCACAATATTATTTACATTATATAGTATAAAATCACAATATATTATATAACCTTATATTATATTATATACATCTCATACACACACACACACACACATATATATATATATATATATATAATTTACATCAATCAATCTATCTATCTATCTATCTATCTATCTATCTGTCTACCAATCTATCTATCTTTTAGAGGAAATGGGGAACAGTGATTACATTCATATAAATTGTTTAGAAAATACACAAGTCTGAGTCACCACATTTTTAAGTGTAAACATCCTTTTAAATAAAATGTTGAGGAAAATCAGGTGGCTAGAACATCAAAACCACAATCATATGAATGTCTTTATTTTAGAGTACCAGTTAGTTTTTGCCAGCAGTAAGCTTTTTTTTTTTTTTTTTTTTTTTTTTAGGACATTATCTACTTTGTCACTCAAAAACATTACAGCTTTGTGGTAAGCATGTGGTAGTCAGGGATAAAGGCTTGTATTAAGTTGATAGCAGTGCTTTTCTTTTGCTTGAGTGACACTGGCTCACCAGTTGCTTTGCACCATCATTGCAAAAATGTCATTTTTCCTTGTAATCACCATAAGGATCACAAGTCACCCCCAGAGAGATGTGTAGCCACCAACTTGAAAACGCTTTCTGTTAAAAGTACAGAGATAACCACACAAACAGGAGATATAGGACATCACACAGGTGACACTTTAAAGAAAAAGAGTGAGGATTGTTTACAAAAAGTGTGGAAACAGAGGTATGTGTATGTAGAAGGAGGAATGAGCTGTTTCTATAAGTGGCCACTTATGCTAAGATAAATTCTAGGTCCACTGGAGGTTTAAATGTAGAAAATCGATGTCTTAATAGTCCTTAAGATCAAATGGTCTGTTGCAATGTTGTAGTTTCCAGGACTTAATCTAAGATGCTCCCACATCTTAAAGAGCAATTCAATGAATATACCAATCATTTTAGTCATGTAGATCAGAATATATCACAAAGAATGTCAGAACTCATGGACAGCATTTAATCATGTACACTATTTTTACATATATATCATTTATAGTGTAGTAAGTGAATAAAAATAGCAAGATTAGAAAGTTGGGGCTTAAGGAGGGAACAAAATGAACATGAGGCAGGTGAGAATTTTCTTAGCATTTTCATCTGAAGTATATTAATAAAAGACAGAGGAAATAAAGTTTGTCTCCCAGTCAAAATGATGATAACCTAGTAGGACTTCAAGAATAAAATGGCAAAAATTCTTTTCATAAAACCTTATGAACAATGGAATAGATGCAAATATTCTAACTTTAACTTAGTAATTGTCTAACTACAACTTATATTATTGTTCTTTTTGTGTAAGAATGGATAAAATCTCCTGGAAAGATACAAAAAAAAAAAAAATCCTGAGAAAGTAGGTCAATTGTGGAGTGCTTGTTTAATATGCTTCAGGTGATGTGTTCCATTTACAGAATCAGCAAGGGAGCAATCATGTGTAGGACTGGCATCATAGCCAACTAAGGGCCACTGAAGTCAAGAATTTAGAAGATGAACCTACTACCACTACATTATGAAATTGGCATCCCTCCAAAGGCTGTTCAAAGTATTTGTCCCTTTACCCACAGATAAGTGTAGTCCTCACCACTCAATAATGAAATGTCTCTTTTCCACAGATAAAGACCATTACGGAAAACCACACCAACTACAACAGAGTTACAGAGCCTAATTCCCACTGACACATCTGCAACATGACTTCTGAACCTAAGACTCTGGACTCATCAGAAAGATTTCAAAAGTCAAAGGAATATGGCGTTTGCTGTGAAATTTTCTCCAAGAAATGTCAGAAGCCACACCTACAAAGTCTCTCTAGAATGGCTACAAAAACATGACCTGAACAACGAGGACGCCTATAGATGTGTTACTATAGATAGGGAAAGCTCATGAAACCTCAGCCCTAGGGAAAGAACTACAAGCAACTAAGGCAAGCAGAGACTGGAAGCAATAGTCTCCTCAATGGATGAGCACAGAAACTTGTTATCTGATGCCCAGAAAGCATGTTTATAAGTATGTAGTGTGTGTGTGTGTGTGTGTGTGTGTGTGTGTGTGTGTGTGTGCGTGTGCGTGTGAGTGCATTGCATGTCAGTGTATTCTTGCTTTTCTATTATAATAATTCTAAACTAGAATTATATAAATCAATATTATATATTTTATGGGCCTCTCCCCTAATTTTGCTCTTAATGAATCCTGTATATTGAAAAACAGGCTATCTCTTTTGCACAAGTTTGGTGTTAGTCCACTCGACACAAGTCTCAGTTTTGGGAAGTCTTGGAGGTGAGTTTTCTTGTGACTCTCCTGGGAACTGGCTTTGGCTTTTGGTCACACATAAACAAAAAGAAGAGCAATGCAACAAGGCTAACTTTCTCCCTGTACTAGGACTCTAAGCATTCTATTCCTGATCGGCAAAGATCCAAAGTAATAGAGATGTGTTTCCTCTGATTTACAATGAGTTTGCCTCCCATAAAAAAAATCAGCTCTTGTTCCAAGTAAAAAGGCATCAGAGGCAAAGGGATCTCTGTGTCTTTGGGACTAATCTGGCCTACAGAGCAAGTTCTGGGAAATCCAGGGTTCCACAGAGAAACCCTGTCTTAAACAAAACAAAGACCCAATAACAACAACAAGCACAACAAAATGGTAGATGACAAAAAATAATGAATATTTCTCTGTTAATTTGTTTGACCTTTAGTTCTGTTGTATAACTTCCTTGAATCTGATAATTAGAGAATTCTGTTTTACCAAAGAGCATACACGGGCTGGTCTGTGGACCCCAGAACATATATAGCAGTAGACTGCCTTGTCTGTACTCACAGGGAGAGGATATACCTGGTCCTGTAGAGACTCGGTGCCCCAGGGAAGGGGGATGCTGGGGGGCTGAGGTGGGGGTGGCTGGGTGGGTGAGAGGTGTGGGAGGGAGTGGGGAGCACTTCTCAGAGGCAAAGGGGTGGGGAATGGGATGAAGAACTATTGGGGGGAACAAGGAAGGTGGGCAACATTTGGGATGTAAATAAATAAAACAATTGAATTTTTTAAAAACTAAGTTCCTGTACTTTTGAGATTATAATATGATTACATAATTTCCCCTTTTGCTTCCCTCCCTTCAAATCCTCATTTTCACTTCTTTGCCCCATTTCAAATTTATGGCCAAGTTATTTCAAAATTATGGCTTCTCTTTTCCTTTAATTGTTTTATATATATATATCCAGATCTTTTGGGTTTAGACTCCATCTTAGAGAACCTGGCCTAAATCTAATCTTGAGTTAACTAACAGACTGATCCCAGAAACATTTTCCTGTTTGCCCCCCCTCCCACATACACACACTTCCCCTCAACAAGACCTGTTTCTAGCACCAGTTTCCAGGTTATTTCCCAACAAATGTGCACCTCCAGACCCCTGGCACTCCACTTCCTAACAGCCACCAATCAGGAGGAGAGCAGAAGGTAAGTTTATGGTTTGGCTCCCAGCATCAGCCAGTTATACTAAAGGCCATAATGGCCCCCGAATCAGATGCATACCAGGCTAGATAACCTCTTCTTGCATCTATAAATGCTTGCCCGAACTAAGCTTAGGGCTGCCCCCTCCAGTTCTCTTGCTTCAGAGATAATGTTGTAGCCTAACCTCCAGCTTGAATAGAGACCCTAATGCAATTGCATCAGATTCAGCTCATTGATAGACTTTGGGGTTCATGAACATTTCTTGACACAACATAGTAGTTTTTTAAGCTAACATTTACTATTTAAAAGTTTTGTATTTGTATTTTTCATTTACACAATGTTTTATATGCTACATTTACATATATACACATATATATTTATATATATATATATATATATGAATGCTATATCATACACTCCATGTATATGAAAATAATAAAAGGTTGGAAACCAATACTGGAAATGAAGGCATGGATGAAACAGTCAGAGAAATATGTAAACTGAATCACTCATGTTTAACACTAAAAGATAAAGAAAGCCACTATTCAGGAACCTGAAGATCAGGATAGACACTGAACAAAGGTTTAAAACACAAGAAATCAAGAAATGCAGTTTTAGTGAGAAATTCAATCAGTCTCTTAGAAAATAGGAATTTAGATAACATTTGGAAAATAGTGAGCATATAAGAAAGTATAGAAAGTATACAAACTATTCCACACACAGACTTTTTCTTCTGCTTTTAAATTCTTTCTAAATTTATCATATAACCAAGAAGAAACGAAATCTTTATCAAGTCTTTTGAGGAGTGATAGAGCAGATAACTGGATTTAATTCAATGTGGTTATAAATATGTTTTTTAAAAGATCCACTTATTTATTATGTATATAGCATTCTGCCTGCATGGATGCCTCCAGGTCAGAACAGTGCACCAGAGATCATTATATATGGTTATCAATCACCATGTGATTGCTGAAAACTGAACTCAGAACCTTTGGAAAAGCAGTTAGTGCTCTTAAACTCTCAGCCCCTGGTTATAAATATGTTTGAAGGGGTGACCAGTAGATGAAACACAACCATGGTTTAAAGGCAAAATTTAAGCAGAAAGTCCTTATGGTGACATCAACAGATAGAAAGCTAATTTTGGACAAGAACCTATTACTGAGTTTAAGCAGTCCACAGAGGAAAGTAGAAAATAAACAGCTATATATATGAAGAGATAAATGAATGAACAAATAGCACTTCTCTTCTAAATAACTGAATGTTCAACAATAGAAATAGGATTGATTGTTATTTTCATTTTTCTCCCGGAGTTTCCTGTATGATAAGATGCCATAGAAAAGATGGTGAGCTGGGCAATGGTGGTGCATGTCTTTAATCCCAGCACTTGGGAGGCAGAGGCAGGC
>NC_034596.1:62547445-62611324 GCF_900095145.1 Mus pahari
CAAGCTTAACTGTCCTCTGTAAGGCTCCACCAAACAGCTGACTGAAACAGATGCAGATATCCACAGCCCAACATTGTTTGAAGCTCTGGGGGGGGAGGGTTATGGAAGAGTTGGGGGAAGGATTGAGGGCCCCAAAGGGGATAGGGAGTCTACAGGAAGACTAACAGAGTCAACTAAGCTGGACCCATGAGGATTCTCAGACGGAAACACCAACCAAACAGCATGTGTGGGCTGGACCTAGGCTCCATGCAAATATGTTGCAGATGTGCAGCTCAGTCTTCATATGGGTCACCCAACAACTGGAGATGGGGCTGTCTCTGACACTGTTGCCTGTCTATGGGTATCCATTCCCCAACATGACTGCCTTTTCTGGCCTCAGTGGGGGAAGATACACCTAGCCCTGCAAAGACTTGATGTGCTAAGGTGTAGGAATACCCAGGTGGAGCCTCCATGTTCTCAGAGGAGGAAACGAGGGATATAGGGGAGAGATTGTGTTAGGGAGGGGGGAGGGGGGAAATGATCAAGATGTAAAGTGAATAAATAAAGAAATAAAGAAATAAAAAGGAAGATAAAAGGACACAATGATGTAAAGAAATATCCCTAACACAAATTATTCCCAAAACAGAAGGTACTATTTTTTTGTTTACTTTTAAAACTATGATCAACATATATGACTCGTACATGTACAGAAGCTATTCCACACACCCTTTCCTTGCAGTTAAACTGAGAAATACATATTGCATAGAAATTTACTGCTTATCATCAACAACATAAGTTTTTTTCTTAATACCTTTTAACTGAATAGATTGTACTTTGACAATTTCATACACATATATAACGAACTCTGCTTACTCTTGCCCCCTTCATCTGCTAGAGGCAGAATTCCTCTCCCAGAGGGAACTCCTCTCATCCTTGATGGCCCCTCCTCACTACAGGTAGTGTTTCTGCATTCATGCTTTTTTTTTCTTCATTTCACGACTCGTGATTTTTACTAAGAACATCTGTGTAGCAACAGCAATAGGTGTGTAGCTATGGAGCTCAGTGAACCTACTGGTTTGCAGCGGAGAGCAATAGCTGTCCTTCCCCCAGAATCCATCAGTTCCCAGTAGTTCAGTAGGGTGGGATAGGGCCCATGAGCCCCTTTCTGATCTAGGATTGGCCAGTCTTGTGCATATCTATTAAAGTTTACTGCACTTACTATGAAATCATGATTGCAATAATGGCAGCATGCCTGAACACAGCATTTAGCAGCTCGTATTCCCCCTCCCCAGGCTCTTGACTCTTGCATCTTTCTACTCTCTCTCCCTCAGAATTACTTAAGCCTTAGCGTAGATGATATACACATCCTGTTTAGAGGTAGGTATGATGCATTTTCACTAAAATCAGAACTAAGACAAACATGTTTACTATCTGCACTTCTTTCAACAGAGGTTGACGTCATTGTTAGAACAAAAAGACTGAAAAGGGAGATAAAAGGAATAGTAATATGAACTGAAACAGAACAGCGAAAGTATCCTTATTTAAAGATAGATGGATTCTACAAATCAAAGACCCCAACAACTCTTACCAGAAAACTACAACTGGCAACACTTTCAGCTAAATGGCATTATACAAGAATAGCACACAAAAATGAATATCCTCCCTATAAACCAAAGGCAAACATACTGAGAAACAGGTCAGGGGAAAATCTCATCACCATACCTAAACCAATAAATAAAATTCTTTCATATAAACCTATCCAATCAAGTGGAAGAGTTGTTTAATAAAATCTTAAAAACACTTGAAAGAAAAAAAATGGAAGACATTAAAGATGAAATGATCTCCCATGATCATGGATGGGCAAAATTAATATTGTAAAATATTGGCATCCTATGAAAGGCAATTACAAATTGAGAGCAATTTAAATTAAAATTACAGATACATTCTTCACAGACACAAAAAATGATTAGAAAAAATCCACATGAAAATATAGAAGGTCCAAAATGCTGGCCGTAATACAATGCATGAATTCAAATTTAATGCAGAACAATACACCCAGATATAAGCCAGCATGATTATCGACTTTTCAACAAGTGAAGAGGCAGCTGACAGAATGGAAGAAGATATTTGCCAACATATATTTGCAACATACATATGGCAGAAACGTATTACCTGGAATATACAAAATAAACTATTCATAAAGAAAGCAGGAAATCCAACCCAAAACCTGCATAGAGATTATCAAATAAAGAAATATTAATGCCTAATGACTACTATAAAGAGCATTCAATATTTTCATGAGGGAAATACAAGTCAAAAGTACTCTGAGGTTCCTTATCACCCAGGCCAAGTGATTATTATAAAAAGAAATTAATGCCAGTAAATTCACATAAGATATGAGGAATGGAAATCTTTTGGTAGAAGTGTAGACTGATGTGACTCCTACAGAAATCATTTGGAGCATCCTCTTAAAGCTAAAGATGAATTAACATGTGACTCAGCTGTACTAGTTCTGGGCTTATGGCTAAAGTACTCTATATCCTACTACATAGATACTCATCTCTAGTCATAGCTGCTCTAGTCACAATAACTAGGAAATAAGAGTCAGTCTATGTATTAATTAACAGATGAATAGATAATGTAAATGCATTACAAACATACAGTGGAATTTGACTCAGTTGTTAAGAAAGGTGGATTTTTGAAGTTTTCACACACAAAAAAATAAAAAACAGGAAAAAAATACATTGAGTAAAGTCATGAGAGACAAGTGCCACATGCTTTCTCTCATATTTGGACAGTAGCTTCGACTCTGTTTTCAGCTGTTTAACTAGAGCCCTTTTAGAATCCAGGGAATGAGAAAGATCCCATCCATGGGTGATGATCTTACAGAAGTGAAGGTAGTAGGTAATAGATGATAGGAAAGTAAAGAGGTGAAGTACTGGGAATGAAAAAGATCATGCGGGGATGGGGATGGGGGTTGGAGCCCCCCCAAAAGAAAAAAAACATTAGCCAAAGTGTATGAAAAGGCAAATGAAACTTATTATCTGTAAGCTAATCGAAGACATATTAGGTAAGGAATGATTGAGAAGGGAGGTACCATGCATGGCTATTCCATGCCACTTCCAGAAACTATTGCTTATCAACTACTTTTTTTTAGTACCAGATGTGGGATGCCTCTTTTTGAATTCTTCTTGGTCAGAGAGGACCTGGAAGCCCTCAAACAATACAAGTATTATTACTAAATGATAAAGTTGTTATTGGTTCTCAAATTGCATGTGTAAGTTTTTGGGAACATAAGAGATACATTACCTATGTGATCTCAGGTGGGAGGGGAGGCCCTGGGGCCCAATGCCCCAGTGTAGGGGAATGCTAGGGTGGTGAGGTAGGAGTGGGGGCTTGAGGGGAGATCCCTCATGAAAGCAGAGGGGAGGAGGGATGGGATACAGGGTTTGTGGAATGGAAACCAGGAAGGGAGATAATATTTGAAATATATATCAAAACCATCATTCACCACGATCAAGTAGGCTTCATCCCAGGGATGCAAGGTTGATTTAATACATGAAATTCATTAACACTATATAAACTACATAAACAAACTCAAAGAAAAACAATCACATGATCATCTTCTTAGACTCAGAAAAAAAAAATTGACAAAATATAACACCCCTTCATGTTAAAAGTATCGAAGAGATCAGGAATTCAAGGCCCATACCTAAACATAATAAAAGCAATTTACTGCAAACCAACAGCCAATATCAAATTAAATGGAGACATACTTGAAGCAATCCTACTGAAATCGGGAACAGGACAAGAATGCCCACTCTCCCCATATCTATTCAATATAGTAGTTGAAGTGCCAGCTAGAATAATAAGACAACAAAAAGAGATCAAGGGGATACAAATTGGCAAAGAAAAACTAAAGGTATCCCTATTTGCAGATGATATGATAGTGACAGCAAAATGCTACCAGAGAAGTTCTCCAGCTGATAAACAACTTCAGCAAAGCGGCTAGATATAAAATTAACTCAAATTAATCAGTAGCCTTCCTTTATACAAAGGATAAATAAGTTGAGAAAGAAATTAGGGAAACAACTCCATTCACAATAGCCACAAATAATATAAAATATCTTGGAGATAACTAAACAAACAAGTGAAAGATCTATATAGCAATAACTAAAAGTCTCTCAAGAAAGAAATCAAAGATCTCAGAAAATGGAGAGATCTCCCATGCTGATAGCTTGGCAGAATTAACAAAGTAAAAATGGCCATCCTACCAAAGGCAATCTGTAGATTTAATGCAATCCCTATCAAAATCCCAACACAATTCTTCAAAGACATGGAAAGAGCAATTCTCAAACTCATCCGGAAAGGCAAAAACCCAGAACACTGAAATCAATTCTTTTTGTTTTTAATTTTTTTATTAGCTATTTTCTTCATTTACATTTCAAATGCTATTCCCTTTCCTAGTTTCCTCTCCAAAAGCCTCCTATACACTCCCCCAGCCCTGCTCCCCAACCCACCCACTCCAGATTCCTGGCCCTTGCATTCCCCTGTACTGGAGCATATAATCTTAGAAAGACCAAGGGCCTCTCCTCCCATTGATGGCCAACTGGGCCATCCTCTGCTACATATACAGCTAGAGACACAAGAGCTCTGGGTGGGTGTGGGAGGTACTGGTTAGTTCATATTTTTGTTGAAAACAATTCTTAACAATAAAGTACTGGCTAGGGGGATCACCATCCTTGATATCACGCTTTACTATAGAGCAATAGTGATAAAATGGCATGGTATTGGTACAGAGACAGACAATGGAATAGAATTTAAGACCCAGCTATAAAACCACACACTTACAGACATTGATCTTTGACAAAGAAGCCAAAAATATACAATGGAAAAAAGAAAGCATCTTCAATAAATAGTGTTGGTCTAACTGGCTCTCTGTATGTAGAAAAATGAAAATGAAAATAAACCCATATTTGTCACCTTGCACAAAGCATGAGTCCAAGTGGATCAAGGACCTCCATATAAAGCCAGATACACTGGATCTAATAGAAGAGAAAGTGGGAAAGAGCCTTGAACTCATTGGCACAGGGGGAGATTTCCTAAATAGAATTCCAATAGTTCATGCTCTACGATCAAGAATTGATAAATGGGACCTCATGAAACTGGAAAACTTATGTAAGGCAAAGAACATAGTCAATAAGACAAAGCAGCAACCTAAGATTGGGAAAAAAATCTTCACTAACTCCACATCTGATAGAGGGCTAATATCTAAAATATATAAAGAGCACAAGAAGCTAATCAGCAAAAAACCAAACAACCCAATTGAAAATTGGAGTATAGAACTAAACCGAGATTTCACAACTGAGGAATCTCGAATGGCTGAGAAGCACCTAATGAAGTGTCCAAAGTCCTTAGTGATCAAAGAAATGCAAATTAAAATGACCCTGAGATTCCAACTTATACCATTGAGAATGGCTAAAATCAAAACCACAGTTGACAACACATGTTGGAAAGGATGTGGAGAAAGAGGAACACTCCTCCATTGCAGATGGGTTTGCAAACTGGTACAACCACTCTAGAAATCAATCTGGAGGTTCTTCAGAAAATTGGAAATAAATCTACCTGAAGACCCAGCTATACCACTCTTGGGTATATACCCAAAAGATGCCCCACCATGCCACAGGGGCATGTGTTCCACTGTGTTCATATTGGCCTTATTTGTGATAGTCAGAAGCTAGAAACACAGATGACCCACCACAGAAGAACAGATACAGAAAATGTGGTTCATTTACACAACAGAATACTACTCAGCTATCAAGAATGAGGGCATCTTGAATTTTACAGGCAAATGGATGGAACCAGTTATCCTGAGTGAGATAACTCAGACCCAAAATGACATGTATGATATGTACTCACTAATAAGTGGATGTTAGCCAAAAAGTACAGAATATTCAAGATACAGTCCACAGAACTCAAAAGGGTCAGCAAATTGAAGTGCCCAAGTGAGGATGCCTCAGTCCCATTTGAGAGGGAGAAGAAAGCAATCACAAGTGGGGAGGAAGGAGAGACCTGGGAGGGAAAGTGAACAGCCACTGGCAGAGTGGGGGGAGAGGGAAACCTGATTTGGTATTGGGTTAAGGAAAAGGACTGAAGCCCTGAGGGCCAGCAGAAAGAATGGAAACAGGAAACCTTGGGAGGTAGGAGATTGGGGGAGGGACCCTCCAGAATGCACCAGAGAATTGAGAAATGAGAGACTCTTGGGACTCAAAGGGAGGGACCTTAGATAAAATGCCAGACACCAGGGAGAGGGAACTTTTAGAGCCTACCTCCAGAAGGAGACAGGGCATCAAATGAAGAAGAGTGGGATTATCCCATAGTCACATCTCTGACCCATAATTGTTCCTGTCTGAAAGAATTACAGGGATAGAAATGGAGAGGAGCCTGAGGAAAAGAAGGTCTAGCAACAGGGCCAAAAGGAGATTCAGCTCCATGGGAGGTCCCAAGGCCTGACACTATTACTGAGGCTATGGAGCATTCATAAAAAAGGACCTAGCATGACTGCCGTCCGGAAGATCCAACAAACAGCTGAAAGAGTCTGATGCAGATATTTGCACACAACCAATGGACAGAAGCAGCCAACCCCTGTTGTTGAATTAGGGACAGCTGAAAGAAGCTGAGGAGAGGGCAATCCTGTAGGAGGACCAGCAGTCTCATTTAATCTGGACCACTGAGATATCTCAAACACTGGACCACCAAACAGACAGCATACACCAACTGATATGAGACCCCCAACACAATACAGTAGAGAACTGCTGGGTCTGTGTTCAATCAGAGATATGCACCTAACCCTGAAGAGATTGGAGATCCCAAGGAGTTTAGAGGTCAGATGGGGTGGGGGATGGGGACATCCTCGTAAACACAAGGGATGAGGAGGAGGTATGGAATATGTGACAGTTGGAGGGTAGGTGGGGGTGGGGGGAGTAAAATATGGAGTGTAAAAAAATTAATTAATTAAAAATTTTAAAAGTTCATAAAATACTGTGATAGGCTTAAAAGTAAGTTGATTCTGTCTATGTTTCCAGACCCTTACCCTCTAGGGTCTTAGGAACTGAATGCCAGTTAATGCCCTCTGATCCTTCAGACATCACCTTGTCTGAAAGCTCTTTATTTTCTACAACATTGTACTGGCTAGCTTTGTGTCAACTTGACACAGCTGCAGTTATCACAGAGAAAGGAGCTTTAGTTGGGGAAATGCCCCCATGAGATCCAGCTGTGGGGCATTTCCTCAATTAGTGATCAAGGGGGAGAGGCCCCTTGTGGGTGGGACCATCTCTGGGCTGGTAGTCTTGGATTCTATAAGAGAGCAGGCTGAGCAAGCCAGAGGAGGCAAGCCAGTAAAGAACATCACTCCATGGCCTCTGCATCAGCTCCTGCTTTCTGACCTGCTTGAGTTCCAGTCCTGCATCGTTTGGTGATCAACAGCAGTATGGAAATGAAAGCCGAATAAATCTTTTCCTCCCCAACTTGCTTCTTGGTCATGATGTTTGTGCAGGAATAGAAACCCTGACTAAGACAAACACTTTGTTGCTTTAGCATGCCACCTTTCTCGAAGTGTTCATCACTGACATGAAGCAGATAATATGGGCTTGACTGCTTCTCTGAGACCCCTATCCCTTCCTACCCTTAGCTCTCTTCTGTGTCAGTTATATGGTCTCTTGACTGTCAAGGGGAATTAGAATATTGCTAATATTAGGAGTCACTATTCAAGGTTTTTTTTTTTTTTTTTTTTCAAAGAAATGGTTATTGTGAGACATGAAATCACTGTCTCCCTCTTCTGGTTGGAAAGGACCCCAATGTCTAATTTATCTTATTGAATTCGATGGCCGGTATATTCTGCAATTATATTCTTATCTGCCTTCTTTCTGAGCATTTCTTGCCTTCCTATTAGCAGAATTCCTCAGATCAAATCCTTAATAAAATCAGTAACACTTGAATTATCATCTCAACTACTATTTCAAAAGAATTGGTCCTAGAAGACATGATTTTTGTCCTGATAAATATTAGACTCATTAAAACAAAGTCTTGTTTCTTGTATGTCTTATTCAAAGAATTGAGCTTCAGATGTAGTAAATATTAACAAAGGCATCATGGATTGAATGGATTCCTAGTAGTACAACTCTGCTGACACCAATATGAATTAGATAAAAGGCCATTCTACAAGGCATCCGTAGTATGATGGACTTCAGTACATTGAAATGCTTATCTCTTTCTGTATACTTTTTTAAATGAAGTAGAGTCCATCTACATTATCGGATATGGACAGTGATTTCCCCATTCCTCTTGCCAATACTGAGTGTTATTTTGAACAGGGTAGCTCATGTTGGGGTTAAAAACAAAGGCAACTTTTGTGTACCAATTTATATAGTTTATTGAATTTAAATATAGGAGCATTGGATTGTATTAAAATAAACACAAATAAGTAAAAAAAAACAGTGAATTCGGGCAGAGAACGCATACAAAATAACACATACCCACATACATATTACATATATTAAAAACATGAAAGATGTTACATACTACAAAGTAGGTCACCACAAAACTACAGAATTTTAGAATTGACATAGACTACTACTGCATTAAGTGGGTTAATGCAGGTATGATAAAGTTATATCAAATGGTAAAAAGAATTCAATTATGATCAAAATGCTAATATTCAACTTTTGTTTTATCAGAGACTCAATTTTAAGAAACTATTTTATACCAGTAGGCAAATTCAAGAAAATGAAGATGATGTTCTTTTTTTTTTTTTTTTTTTCCAAGCAAAATGGAAAGCATTGAGCTGCTTCCTCATCGCCTTTTCCTTCCTGGTCTTTCGTGATGGCTTCTGCTCCTTTACTGACCTCTTACTGCCCAGGTGTCTTGTCCTGTGACCCTTCTCCATAGCACTCAATTTCTCAGACATCACAATCATCACTTTTAAATAGCTTTGTGCAAGGATGACTCAAAATAATTACCATAGGTCAGACCTCCTGCCTGAATCCCAGATTTTTTTGCCTACCGACTGCTTATCTTGCATCTGCAGCACAACTTATCAATATCAACACTTGATCTATCCTCCAAACTGGTCTTCACATTCTTTCCCGTCCCCATTATTGGCAATGCTACCGTTCTTGTCATTGAACCTAAAAGCTTTCCATGCCCAGCCACCCATGAGAAAAAGAGGATTTAAGTAAAAAAACCCACAAAGTCATATCACTTATCATTTTTAAAACAAAATAAAATAAAACAAAAAACAGAAAGAAGACAAAACACAGTGTCTGGAGGTACAGTTCAGTTGTAGCACACTTGATTAACATGCCTGGAATCCCAGGTTTAATTCCTAGCTACTCTGTGCCTCTGCTCAAAAGCCAAATCAAAACAACAAATATATTTCTGATAAACTTAATTTGCTTGTTTGCTTGCTGTTTTATTTATTTGCGTGTTTGAGAAATAGTTTCATGTAACCCAGGCAGGCCTTAAACTCACTATATATACTGGCCTAGCTTTGAGCTCCTCAAGTCTCTAGCTAATAGAATTGAAATTACATTACCAGCATGCTCCAGCTCTTGTGATAGAATTTAAAATAGGTTTTTATAAGTGATGAATTGCTAACATAGTCATTTATTCATTTCCCTTATTTTTCAGGAAACTATGAGATCGCACTTAGGTTCAGTGATTCATGATGGAATCTCGGGACTCAGTTTAAAAATCACAGTGATGAGAGTGACAGAGTACAGATAAAAGACCCAAGGAAATAAGCAATGAGGAAAATAGGGTATAAGGAACAATGAGTCACACAGGGTAAGTTTAGTTCTTCCAGCACTGAATTATGACAACTCTTAGGAAATCATTAGAGACACAGTTCCCACATCATTCACTGGGAAACAGTCATCCTCTGCCTCACCTATATGTCAAAATGTCATTCTTCCACATATAACACAAGAGTGTTCAACATAAACCTATTACTGGCATAAGCAATTGAGGCACAATGGGGCCCTGAACAGTTAATAAATGACAGACATTCTTGAAATTCAAATTTCTAGACGTCAGTGAAAGTTAGATTTCACAAGCAGGTTCCCCTGTGTGTGATATCCCCAGGCTGTTGGGAGTAATTACTCTGCACACATGTATACCATGTTAATCATCTTAAACAGGTATGCCCCCAAAATTCCTAAAGAAAGAGGGAAATTGACTTATTTTTGTGTTCACCTATTTGACTCTGGAGGTTTAAGAGCAAATCCTTTAGCCTGGTTTTCATGATCCATGATTGGCTGCAGGTCAGTTCCTAGATAGAAGTCATAGGCTGGAGACAGATCCCTCGAAGTGTCCTAGAGGCACATGCCAACCTGTTCAGCACTGTTCTCAACTAGACTTCTTCTCTGTGGCATTGAATCATACTTGCCTTGTTTAAGCTACTGTACTTCTCCATTTTGAAATTAGCGGCCAAGTGAAATTTTGTCCTGAAATTTAGTCAATATCTAAGAAATATGTTTAATAAATTGAAGACTTTATAAACAAAAGGTAGGCTCTGTACTGAAATGTAAAGTAATAAAAGTAATACTGTTCAATAATTAACTAGAACTAGTCTAATAAATAAAGAGAACTGTATGCACTAGGAATGTTGAATTTAATCCATCTAAAAGATTCGAGTAACATCTCAGGAAAGAAGGAATAAACTACTAGTTTTCGAAGTCGTTAAACTAAGACTTTAATATCCCCTAGTGGAACATCACAGTTTAAACATCACTAAGTCATTTTTATGTAGGGGAAGTGCGGTAATGACACTCAGTATATTCCAAACACATTTTTAGTTGTGGTAATAGGAATAAATACGGGTGGTATTCAATGTTTATTATAATGCTTCTTCTAGAACTTTCAACGGTTCCTTGACTTCAACTAACACTTTTACTATTATTAATCAATATTGATTTTCCACAAAATTTACAAATCAAGTACTTTCCTTAAAAGCTACAGCTGAATGGCATTCCATCTTCTTTTTATAAGTTTCTTAGGGGAATTTTTTTTTCACCATCATTCTCACTCTTGTTGGAAGTGAAGCAGTAATTTCTTGAATGTCTTTTATAATAAAATATAATCTAAATTAACAGTATTGTATACACTGCAGAGTATTAGAAATGCAATAAAAAATAAATTGCTCTGTTCCATTCACTCCAGAACAGCAATCTACTGAGGCTGTATTTACATTTATTCATAAGGTAATCAAATGAACTCTTTACATTTAAAGAGAAAAACAATGTAAAGCCAGTACACTTATGGACTACTAGCAATATCTTTGACACATAGATATTTGATATCTTTTTATTATCTTTATAAAGACAATAGTGTAGATTCCTCTCAACAGGTAAATTAACTCAGGGTGGGGCAGATAAATATTATCATTCTATTTCATGCATTATAAATATTAATCTAAAATTATATTCAATTGCCCACTCCAAAAGATTACAGATAGAATCAACTTTTCCCTTGTTCCTCTTTTTTCTTTCTTTCTTACATAGACTCACAGACCCATGTACACTATGGGAACAAGCATTGAGACCCACAGCCAGGCAATATGCAGAGTAAGAGACCTTGGGAAACTCATCCCTAAATTGCATATCTCCATCATATCTCTCCCTGAAGGCTCAGGGAACCCTGTGGAAGACTCATAGAAAAGAATAGAAGAGCCAGAGGAGAGATGGGACGCAAGGCCTCCTGAATGAATGGGATTAGTAATGAATATACAGAGTCACGGTCTGCAGCAGCATGCACAGGGCCTGTCTTGGTCTGAACCAGATGAGTTCTAGAGTCAAAAAGAGAAGAAAACACATGCCCACATCTCTAATCCACAAGCCATCTCTAATTGACAAGCATTTATTATCTTTTATTTGACACATTGATAGAAGTCTCACTAGAAAATAAATATAATTCAGAAGAGACTTATAAAAAACAAGCAGCACAGTATATTGAAGGTATCATACAATAGTTATACATTTTATTTTCTCCAACATTTTGATAGAAATATTTTCTTGAACATTTAATCACTTTAGCTAACTACTGTAAATTTATAATATTGGTAGAGTTGTATCTAATAAATATAATAATAAAGTAATGTTCATATAAGCAATCACTAGAATGTGCAATTATATGATTACATAATTATAGGGTATAATGAAATTATTAAAATCATCATGATTTTATTGATTTTTAGAACAGTATGATATTTATTAATGACCCAAAAGACAAAAAATAATGATTCACTAAATAAGTTGCTTATTTTCGAAACAAGATTTCAGAAAGAAATAATAGGATAAATTATATGTTACTCCCCGGGCACAGTGATCTACTAATATTATGACGTGACAAAATGCATATTAACAATGAATTAACACACTTTCATTTGACTATTCTATTTATTAGTTATACATTTAGTGTTTATAAGGGTTTGTTTAGAAAGTGATTCTTTTTGAAGTAATTTTCTTGAAAAGTAGCCAACGATTGCCTGAAACTCAGAATCCTTGTCCCTCAAACCCTTCCCTGATCAAGTGCTGGCATTACAGGTATGTGCCACTATCATGGATTTACCTGTGTATTTTGACTGGTGAGCAATTTAAAAGAATCTTGAAATGACATTAGAACTTCCAAGGTCCATATATTTTAAGAGGAATGATTGTTTTGTTTTGATTTTTTTCCAGAAACTTCACTGAATAGAGAATGTGAATAACTGATATCAATATAGACAGGGTAGTGCTGATGTCATAAACTTCTCTATCCTTCATAATCGTTGCTAAATGAATAGAAAACAATACTTGCCACTTTAGTACAGCTAGTTTATTTAAAACAAAACAGAATGTGAGGGAAAGATTAGCATCCTATGATTGTCTTTGAATGGTTCAAACACTAACTAAAATGAAGATGGAGGAAGAGAGTGAGAAAGATTGTGTGCCCTAGAAATGATAATAGGCCCTGAGATGAGATTGAGCTTCACACACATAATGTTTGCTTGTGAGGGATTGCTGGGGATGTATGCAAGGAGGACTCCTCCACTACAGCTCTCTGACAAGGTAAACAAGCCTAATTTATTTATCTACACCATTTCCTGAATCCTATTTGCTCTAATGCATGCCAAGAAGAAGCAACTCTCCCATAATTCAGTCTGATCCCTGAGCTAAGTTGAGAGGAAAATTTTGAAAGTCTAAAAAGGTACTTGGAAACCATGGACTTTTCCAAAGGCAGTGCCAAAAGTCCAGGACGAAAGAGAAGAAGAAATCCAATGTTTTATTCTGGTCATGTTTGTAAAAAGAGACAAATTCTCTGAAGAGAGATAACACTCATCACAGCAAAACTGCTCCAATCATAAGCCTGACACTTCTTCTCAGTAGGAGAAGGTGATGGTAGTTAGTATGAGAAGGCCAGATTGATGGTGGTGATGGAGAAATTTGAAAGTCACATCGCATGGAAAAGTGAAGCGGTAACCCATAGTTTCTTACAACAAACACATCAAGACAATAATTCGGCTAATACCCTTCTCCAAATGAGTTCTTCTTTCTGGGTGAGGATTGAGGATAGAGTGAGTATTGGTCCCTTCTCTCACCCCATAAATGACTGCTAAAAGAATGAATAGCCACAAGATGAAAGGATGGACTATTCAGAGACTACCCCATCCGGGGATCCACCCCATCATCATCAGCCACCAAACCCAGATATTAATGCACATGCCAGCAAGATTCTGCTGAAGGGACCCTGATATAGTGGCCTCTTGTGAGGCTATACCAGTGCTTGGCAAACATAGAAGTGGATGCTCACAGTCAGCTATTGGATGGAGCACAGGGCCCCCAATGGAGGAGCTAGAGAAAGTACCCAAGGAGCTGAAGGGGGCTGCAACCCTGTAAGTGGAACAACAATATGAACTAACCAGTACCCCCNGAGCTNGNGTNTCTAGNTGCATATNTAGCAGAAGATGGCCTAATNNGCCATCATTGGGAAGAGAGGCCCCTTGGTCTTGCAAACTTTATATGACCCAGCACAGGGGAAGGTCAGGGCCAAGTAGTGGGAGTGGGTGGTTAGGGGAGCAGGGGCAGGGGTGGGTGGGTATAGGGAACTTTAGGGATAGCATTTGAAATGTAAATAAAGAAAATAATAATAATAAAAAAAGTAACTGAAAAAAAAAAAAAAAAAGAATGAATAGCCACATCAGCACCCTCTAAGAATCCACAACAACTTATGCTGACTTCCCACATTAGCAATGTGTTTAATGCCTAATGATCAACTTGCTATAAAATGTTTCAAATAAGATAACAGGCCACATCAGCTCTTATTTAAGAAAATGAAGACAGTGATCAGGAAATCCCCAAGCTGTGTGTGGATGCCCAGCATGGCGTCTGTGCAAATTCACTGTTTGTTTGTAAAATGTAACAGCCTTACCTACTGTGAGTCTTTTAAGGCACTCATTTTGATTCTTTCTCTGACCCAGTTCTTAGAAGTTTGCTCTCAAGTCACCTATTAATACCTTAGGAGTGCACATAGCCCAAATATGCAGTGCTCACAATATTCAGGTTTCTATAAAAATAGCTCCTGCCTGTCCTGGAGTAATTGAAGTCTTCCTTTTTACACAACCTACATCTAATTTAGACAGACTTGCTATTAATTCAGAATGCCAAAAAAATCTCCTTCATAAAGATAGAAGCAAAGAAAAAAAAACAACATTTTTCCTTTCTTGGATCTTATCCAAGGTCAAGCTTAAAATATAAGCTTATTTCCCTGATTAAAAATATTAAAATCAGATGAAGCAATGTGACAAAAATCAAGCTTTTGATAGCACCAAGTGATTCATAATACTTCCTACTCATATTTTTCACCCACATCTTCCAGACAGCCCCCAGTAAAATTCTTTCTATATTTCTCATTCAATGTTGGAGAAATGACTGCAAATGAAGTTAGAGTTTGTATTGTCTCACACGTAAAAGTAATGAAACATTTCTCCTCAGTTACTAAGTGAAAAGATGAAAATGAAGCAAGAAGCAAGACATTCTTTGTTGAATAGTCAAGTTATATATTATAGCAAATAAATATTTAAGATTTGGCAAAAGTCTTCTTACAATCCTCTTGCTCATTTGAATGATCCTTACCCATCACCCAATTTCTCAGACTAAATCTGCAGCATCTGTCATTGCTTGTTTTCTTGTTCCCACAGTCAATCCTTCAATTAAGCCTTCGCTCAAAATGCCATCTGAAAGCATATATTTTGTTTCATGGACACTCCTACTGCATACCCAGCTTCCAGGGTACCTTCTTGTTTCCCAAATATAGCTAAAGTGGCTGGGTAGAAATGGGTACCTTGTGATTCCAACTTCCCATATTCAACCCTTATTTCATAGAGCCCTGGGCCCTTCATTCTGATCTTAGCCACTGAGCTCTGGACACAATGACCTGCCTCACACATCAACATATCTCATCCTCAAACTGCCTCCTGTTCCCTCTCCTCTTGAGAGAGTGATATTATTTTATGGGTGTGAGTATTTTGTCTACACGTGTGTGGTCTATCAGAGATACTTGGACTGGAGTTATTAATGGTGGTGAGCCACCCATTGGGTGCTGGGGAATGATCCCAGATCCTCTGCAAGAGCAGAAAGTGCTCTTAAAACTGTGGAGCCCTCTCACCAGCTTTCTGCCTCTCTTCTTAACTACACCTGCTTACATTTCACCGAAGGAAACATCCCAGAACCTCCTTTATTTTAGTGCCTGCTATCCACAGCTGACTTTACCCATTGTAGTTATATTCAGGACACAACAATGCCAGAAATCAAATGGTATTTGCTGCTTATTTTTCTCTTTAAACAAAACAAGGCAAAAATAAAACAAACATGCCACAGGATCTGAAATAAGGCAACTCCTCATTCATTGCTTATCACAGCCCCAAACTAGTATTTCCCAATGTTCAAGGACTTAATACTCATTTCCTTCCTGGAACATATTGCTTGCTTGGGTTTTTTACAATTCCCTGGGAAGCATTAGAAAACAGAAAGGACCTCATTATTGCCCTATGTAATTCTGAGGTAAATATCTAACCTACAAAGCTCAATTTACTTTGTGCTAACAAAAACCGGTTACCCCTTCAGCTATAAAACGTCACATTATTAATTAAAACATTTGTGGTTTACATCACCCTCAGACCTCTCCATACACATGTGTAAACACTGTGCTCACAGAAGAGCATTTTATTTAGAGGTTTTATGGAAAGACTTAAACATTCAGCAGTTTCTAGGAAGAAAAGAAATTGAGAGGTATAGAAAAAAGGAAGCTTGCCCACCAAACGCCTTCACAATTAAAGATATGAAAACTAGAAAAACTTTAAAGAAAAAAAAATCCCATTGCTGGTAAATGTTCGCTAACTCATCGCCTACTCCAATACAAAGCAGATTTAAAAAAAATCTGCTTAAAATAATAAGACCTAAGGGTGAGTTAAAAAGTAGAAAGTCAAAAGAAAGTAGAAAAAGCTATTACTGTTGATCATGTGACATGGTCTGCAATTGTCTGCCTGTTTCTGTTGGTGTTTCCATACAGGGCCTTGTAGATGTCTGGTGTATTAGTCAGGGTTTCTATCTCTGCATAAAACATCATAACCAAGAAGCAAGTTGGGGAGGAAAGGGTTTATTCAGCTGTTCATCCTGTCAGGACAGGATCATGGTAGGAACATCACACTTTGAGGCAAGAGTGGATGTAGAAGCCATGGAGAAACGCTGCATACTGGTTTGCTTCCCTTGGCTTGCTCAGCTTGCTCTCTTATAGAACCCAAGACTACCAGCCTAGGGATGGCACCACCCCCAATGGCCTAGCCTCCCCCCTCATCTTCATCACTAATTGAGAAAATACCTTACAGCTGAATCTTAAGGAGGCATTTCCTCAAGGGAGGCTCCTTTCTCTGTGATAACTCCAGCTTGTGTCAAGTTAACACAAGAGTCAGTACATCTGGCTATCTTGAACACTATACATTGTAGAGGACTTTGTATACTTGAATTACTTGCTTCTATCTCCTAGATACTGGAATTTATCATATTTCAGTAGATTCCTAAATCTAAGCTCACATATGTAATTACAAAGTATGAATTTCTTCCCACAGAGTGTTTCTTGTTATCATTAAAATATTTGTTGAGTAACTAATATGAAACTCCTACCAATTTGGTAGACAAAAGACACATCTTGTGACTTCGAAGGCCCAATTTTTTTGTGGGAGTCCAAGTTCATAAGAAAATAGGTCCCACTGTGCTCTCTAAAATTAAGAAGAACATCTATCATGCATCTCTAATTTTATGGATCTGGGACAATGAATTGAGGAAAAGAACTTTTATTTTATTGATAAATATTTCATTACCAGCATCCATCTTAAGAGAATAATGAACATTACTTTATATTGTATAAAATGATTTAATAAATTTCTAACATGAGAGAAAATTGCCTTCTCAAAACTATATTTGCCTAGAAAAATGCAAGTAATTTGCATTGATCAATTTGATGAGGAACATAAAAAGCCTTTGTTCATAGGAAAGGTACCAGGAATACAACTATAATTACAAAATACTTTTATCAATTTTTAACATTATGGGGAATTCACACCCAACGGAGCTCTAAGTTCATGGCCACTTAGTTGGTACCTTTACAAAAATAAATGTGTTTTCTTTAGAAAAATACTGTTCCAATACTTAATGTATTGCAATATTCTAAATTAAATTACATGGTTGAACATTTGCTAGTTCAATAAGTATGTTAGTGGTTCAGTTCTTATTTGTTTTATTTTTATTCTCTATAGTTACAACTGCTCTTGTCTCTCACATTTTAAAACAACAGGTTTTATATAATATTTTTGTAGTGTATATTTGGCACACCTTTGTTCTCTTTTTGGAGTGTAGTAGCAATCTTTTTTTCCTAAACATATCAGTCTTGAAACAACCTGGACACATTTAGTCTTCTTATCACTCAAATATGAGATCAAAGGTAAACTGGATTTCAGGAATAATAAAATCATGGGAGAATGCACATTACACTGGGTAGGAATAGTGTGTAGTCAGCATTCAGTTTCTTGAATTGGGTTACAGATGTGTGTTGAGTCACTGAACACTCAATGAAATTGTCCTCATCCTAATAAAGAGCATCTGGATGAGAGGAAAATTTGAGAACCACAGTGCTTGTCAGCACTCCAGAATCTCCATCAAAGTGTCTGTCTCTGCGACATCTCATGTGAGAGACAGCACAAATTGGAAATGAAGAGGATTATGGAGTGGGAGAAAGAAGGAAAAAAAAGAAAAGATGTTACAAAAGTCATGGATAAAAGTGGGTGAAAAATATACTTTTAGGTAATATATGTTTTAGAACATATTCAATGGAGACACTCAAGGAAAAAAAGTGTGTTGCTGACACAGAAATTTTTAAGGTAGAGGCCGGGGATGACTTGCTGCTGCTCTGTTCTGAGGCCCCGATTGTGAAGCTCTTTTCTATCCTCTTGAAATCACAGGCCCCCAAGGAGAAGGATGTAGGCTATTAATTAATTAATTAATTAATCTACTAATTTATTTGTTCAAATACATAAAATAGGTATTTTCCCCCATAGCATCAGCTGAATCAGTCTTAGAAAATTCTATATGTATGAGAGTATAAAAAGGGTATGTGTGTATGTGTGTGTGTGTGTGTGTGTGTGTGTGTGTGTGATGGAGGGAAGGAAGGCGGGAGCAAAGAAAGGAAGAACACAGAGAGATAGAGGTTGGGGGAAGAAAGGAGAGATATTTTAAATAAAACAAAAATCTGCTGAATCATTATTTTCAAATTCCATTACCCAAAGCTTGATAAGTGGATGCTCATCCCAGAAGAGAGGGTTTCAGATTTATGAGGTTTGCATAATTATCTCCTTAAAAATGCTACTTTAACAGTTTGGTAAAAGGAATGCAGCTCAGGTCTTAGGCATCTTATATTGCCTTGGGGAACAATTAAATAGAAGCTAACCTTGTGTTCTAAGGCTGTATCCAGGATCCAGGCACAAAAGTGAGACTACAGGTCTCATTCATAGCTCCATTTCCCTTTTATACAGAGCTAGTGACATGTTCACACTTCCCAGAGTATCATAAAGATACTCCATTCAGCTCCAGCCAAACTTTTGCTTGTGTTCACTTATAAACCATGCACACATACATACTCTTTCTCTAAATGGCTTCCCATTTCCCATCTATTTTTCTAGTATCATGAAGCCCACTGGTTTGAAAATAATGTTTAACATACATATTAACAGGATGACATCTTATTCTCAAATACTTTTAGATTGGAAACTGAAAAGCCAAAACCAGTGACCAGTTTCCCCACACACACCCTACTCCCCCACCCCCACCCCCTTTTTAAGCCAGTTAATCACATTGTGATATTGAGGAAGTTTTCCTTTCTCTCTTAGAATCCAGCACTGTGCATCAGCAAAGTGAAGATTATTATACTCAAATCATGCAGTTGCTTTGAAGGAAAACATGAAATAGTATATGCCAAATAATGATAGTGGTTGATATTTCAGTACACAACCTCCAGGGATTTGGGGCTGATAGAAATTTTAAGGGAGTGAAGAAAAGACAAATACACAGACACAAACCTGGGATCTGGGCTTATTGCTAGAGAAATCATGACACCCTGAACAGAGAGATGGGGTTATTCGATATATTGATACAAATAGGTGGAGTTATTACATAAAACTAAGTGAGATGTCGGAGTTCATGCTATACATCTAGGTCAAGAAGATACATTAAGTTGATCTCAGTAGGATCAGCTGTGTAGGAAAGCAGTCACCAGGCTATTAATAACCAGGGAGAGAAAGCTAAGGTAGACATTTTCTGGAAACATTGTGAACACTCATACTTGCTCCACTGACAAAGGCATTACCATTTTCCTCTTAATAGAGTCTTTGACATGGCCACACCTATGTGAACACATAAAATCACCTGTGACTAGACTCATGCAGAGCTATTTCCCTAAATGGGGTGATTTCATTGATGTTGGTATCTCTAATACATTTTTATTACACAGGAAAATATTTTTTCTTCTAAAACCTGTTTCTACTGATACTCCAGATATTTTGTTTAGAATAATAGTTCATATAAATTAATATCACAAGCCACACATGTGGCAATTCTATATCTTAATAATTATATAGTGACTACATATGCATTGACATTGCCTTGTCTAGATCATATTACATGTAAAAAGCCAAAGTTCTATGCTTTTCCTGTAGTTCCTAGAGATTATGTCAAAATAGTAACAGCACACACATGCATATTAGAGGTTGGCCTCTATCTATAGCTGTGTCATTATTCTCTCTAAAAAATAATTTTCTGTGACATAGAAATGTCTGGTGACCTACTGCACTGATTTTTTATTCTTATTATTTGAAAGTTTAAAAAACCAGTGATTTTTCTCATTGCTAGTACTTTGCACATTTGATATTTGTTTATTATTTATTTATTTATTTATTCATGACTTTATTTGTTTATGGGGTCTTATTGTGAAACCTAGGCTGGCCTGGAACTCCCAATCCTCTGTCAATCTGGGATTAAAGGCATGCACTCTCACGCCTAGATTATAATTGTTTTTATTTAGGCTTTTCATGAGATGCATGCTTCCCTCTATGGTGCCGACTAGCCCAGAATTTGCTATATAGACTAAGCTGACCTTGACCTTGCAAATAAGTAATGAACTATCTCTTGGCCCCTGCCTCTCTAGTGATGGGATTAGAGTCATATGTGTCTAGAGGGTAATTGTATTTTATAGATCTTATCTCCCAGGAGAGTCTGTCTTGAAGGAAGAAACTTATTCCTTCTCAATCCTTCTACCTCAGGCAAATGCCTGCCACACAGGAGGCTTTAAACACCAACAGTGGAATTATAAGAATTTGGCTAATTAATGAACAAGTGACCCTTATTTTAAAGTAGAGAAGATAATATGCTTGTATTAACTTTTGCATGCTTAAGCTTTATTTCTTTGAAGCAGTGTTTTTTCAACACATGTTAAGCAATCACTGGAATTAAATATAAAAAATATTTATATATTCAGTCGACAACTCTAGAAATTTTTATTTATGTACTCTATTAATAAAATATATGTAAATTTTTATTTACTCATAGTAAACATGGTTAAAAATACATGTTTTCATGATACCTTTGCCTTTTTTCATAGGACCTCCTTGTCAATCTGGTCTATAATGTCTAACAATATAACATATTCTTCGGATATATACTATAATATATAAGTATACTATATATTATAAATTATATTATAAATTGCATATTATACATCATAATTTATATATTATATGCCATATGTTGTATGTCATGTTATATATTATATATTATATTTTATATTGTATTATATGTATATATTAAAAGATAATTCAGAAATTTCAATTAATTATTATCAAATATAGTTGTCAATGCTTCAAAAATCAATTCTCTGTTTACCCCTTGGATTTGTCTCTGTGTTCTTAGAGACCCACTCTATCTTCCTTTGCTGACTTTCAAATCTTCTGTAGAAGAGAACCAGGCATTGGAGGTAAATGTGTTGTTGTGTAGTTAAGAGCACACAGCCAGCTGGCACATTCAGTGACCTAACATTTTGCTTATGGTACAGAAGAAGTAGTCCCATAAAAAGACTACTGAATGTGTGGTCTCAAGGTCAGTACAGTTTTACATATCAGATCCACGCAGTTATTTTGGTTCCTGAGTTTCTTACAAATAATACTGTGTGCTGATGGAAACAGAAGAGACATAAAGGTAAGTATAAGAACAGAAGAAAAAAATGACTGTAAGGCACGGATTGATAATAGGCAGCCACAGGATGTGTATTAGCTAGAGAGCTCATCTCTCATGTGTAAGGATGGAGGAACAATGTCTTAAAGAAAAGAAAAAAAGTGCAGCCAGGAAAGCAGCTAACTTCTCCATAAAGATTTACTACTGAAGGTCTCATATTATAGGTATATTTCACTTGATTTATTCAGGTAATGTATTGGATATACTTTCGTTTGTTCTCCACATATCCCTACCCATGTTTGTAAAGTAAATTAGGTTTTCAGGTAAATTATTCAATTTCTTGTGCCTGGCCTTTTCCTAGACATTAACAAAAGATATGTTATGTTTTGTTTTTATTTTTCAACATTACTTCTAAAACAAAAAGGAAAGATTAGAGCATTAGTGGGGGAAACCAGTCATAACACATACAGATATACAGTACGGAACTCCTGTGATTAATAACCAGTCATATCACAAACACATACAGTATGGAACTCTTGTAATTAATTTTCTTATGATATTTCTTCTTTAGATCTGAGTAATATAGTAGAAAGGAAGATCATTCTCTCTCTCTCTCTCTCTCTCTCTCTCTCTCTCTCTCTCTCTCGATATGATAATGGATTTCAGGATGCCATATTAATACAGATATATAATGGCCACTGATAAAATTTGTTCTATGCTAATCTTTGTTGTATTCTCATTCAACTTCCTAATTTCAAATAGTCACTGGAGAACTAGCTCAGACTTTAAGAGCACTTGCTGTTTTTGAAGAGTTATTAAATAGACAAATCTCTAAATATTCAATTGACAACTCTAGAAATTTTTATTCATGGGCTATATTAGTAAAATATGTTTAAAGGTAAGTTGGGTACCAATATTTCCATACATTATATGTATGTAAATATATATGTACATACTGGGAACCAAGTATGGTTCTCAGCACACACAATGTGTTTTTCAACTGTAACTCAAATTCTAGGTGATTCAAAGCCCTCCTCTAGCCTTTGCCTGTGAATGCCATCAAAATAATCATGTACTCAAAATAAAAATAAACAAATAGTCACACTGTATTTTGAGAACTTAAAAAAACTAGATACTATATATGAAAGAAAGCATGGTATTTGTTTTCTACATTTGGGTTATTTCACTTAACACGATGATAGCCTGTTCTCCAAATAACTTGCCTTTACTTCATTTAGGTGAAATTTCTACTGTGTATATAGACTGTATGTACTTACTCCATTTATCAGCTGATTATCCAACATCTTCAGTATTGTAATAACAATAAACTTGAGTATATGGGTCTCTACACTTTATGGTAATTCTGATTCTTCTAAGTATAGAACAGTTGTAGCATATTTGGATTATGTGGTAGCTTTTCCTTAGATTTTTGAAGACTCATAATCTTGATTTCCATTAGTGGTTGGACTAATTTAAATTCCAACCAACTATGATAAGCTCCCTTTAATGATGCTAGAAAGTTATATTTTAATGTTTTATTGATGATAAAACTTCTGACTGCGGTGAAATGGAATCTCAGTATAGATTTGATTTGTATTTCCCAGATTACTAAGATAATATTGTGTTTCTAAATATATTTCGAACTTCCTTTTTCCTCTCTGAGTATCACTATGCAATCAGGCTGGCTTCAAGCATGAGAGGCCCCTGCTTCTGTCCTTAGTGATAGCAATACAAATGGAGTTGCTACACCTCTACTGAGGGTTTCATGTTCTGTTCATGTGTGCTTCATTGATTGCATTATTTACTCTTTTGACATTTAGTTCAAGAGTAGCACACTAACAAGATGTAGAAATTTGTCTCAGGTGTGATCTGTGACAATATACTAGACTATTTCTAGGAAATATTGGAATTTATCAGAATCCCCTCCTATCCACATTGACTGAAGAAAACATCTCCAATTTTCTCCCCAGTGTACTTAACTGCTTCTGGCATATTCTGTGCACCGTAGCAGAAGATTGGGGGCATGTTTTGGACATCTCAATACCATGGGAGAATGCTCACCTTTTCCCTTGTTTAAATGTATTACACCCTTACAGAGATTATCCTATTTACCCTTTTAAAAATACAAGTCCTTCATCTTCTGAAACTATAGAATGACCACTTAAATACGCAGAAGACGAAGAGAGTATTCTAATTTCTTCCTGGGTTTTCAAACCGCAGAGTTTAGTATCACTGGACATAGAAGGCATGACACTGCAGGTTTCTAAGCCTTTGGTGAAGGAAGGAATGAACTCCCTGTTGTAATATTGTCATATTTCCTTCCATTGTGAAGAGTACTGATTTTTGAATTTGTCATTCCTTCCCCCATCTCTCATGATCAGCTGTACCTTATCTTCCAGTGATGTGCTGCAGTGATGTGTTTACTGCAGTGATGTGTTTACTGCAGTCTTTCTTTTGCTTCCAGTCATCACTTTTAAAACTGTATGAGGTAATAATAATCTTAATGTTTGCATGCTTATTATTTTTTTAACCTGGGATTAGAAGATTATTCATGTACCTACTCCTTTTGTAATATTGCAGGTGATTTCACAGGCTTTAGGCTTTTTCTTATTAAAAAGTACTGTATGTGGGGCTGGAGAGATGGCTCAGTGGTTAAGAGCATTGACTGTTCTTCCAGAGGTCCTGAGTTCAATTCTCAGCAACCACATGGTGGCTCCCAACCATCTGTCATGGGATCCAATGCACTCTTCTGGTGTATCATCTTCTGAAGACATTGACAGTGTACTCACATATATAAAATAAACAAATATTTTTTTAAAGTACTGAATGTTAAAGGGAGGTGGTGGTGCAAGCCTTTAATCCCAGCACTCAGGAGGTAGAGGAAGAAGCAGGCGGATGTCTTTGAGTTCGAGGCCAAAGTTGTCTACTGAATTAGTTCCAGGTTAGCCAAAGCTACACAGAGAAACACTGTCCTGAAAAAATAAAAATGAAAATAAAAAAACAATAATAAACAACCTAAAAAACAAAAACACTGAATATAACAAGAACTCCTTTCTCCATTACAAGATGGGAGAGTAACTCTAAACAAAACAACTCCTATATGCAATTCTTCCAAATTATTGTTATTGAAACTCACTTGTCTTTCTTGTCAGCCTTCACAGTCCATAGCTTTCTGTAAGGTTGTCTGTGTTCCAGTCAAACCCATACCAGTCATTCATGCCATGGCTTAGTCACGTATGTAACCATGCCTTGCTGAGGATTTGACTGTCTTCTTTTACTTTGTATGTCTTCAATCTCTCTAGTTACAATCCTTTTAGGAATTTCTATGGACTGAGAAGGCCAAGTGGTAGTTGACAAGATCTTGTCTATGTGTCTAGTAAGTAGGATTCGGAGAGAGGATTGAATGATCTGATCTCTGTGTTCACAGATGTGTACCTGTGCTTAGGTTCAGACTGTAAGCATTAGCTTTGCTCATCTGGCTTATGCTTTGACCAACACACCCATTGACAAACAGATACTTGCAGCTACTTCCTCCAAGTGAAACTCAGCAACCTGCACTTACTTCTCTTTTTGTCTCCACTTTCCATTTGCTATCCTCCATGTATAGGATGAGATATCGATCTAACTAGATTGCTCCATCTTCACCTCACTAAATATATTGTTTTGAGTTAATGCCGGCTGACTATTCAGTTTCACGACCCGTAGTCCTACACTTCTTATTCTCATATTACTTGGTTTCTCTCACTGAAGCTCTAACACAGAATAATGTCATGAGTGTTTACTTTTGCAACTGAGTACTAGATACTTGTTAGCTTAGTGAGTCTTGAAAGTAAGCACTGCCTAAAATAAGTATTGTTCATGGCTATGATACTTCTAATTAAATGTTACATTTTTGCTTTTATGGACTGACAAAATCTATATAATACATCTCTCCCGATTTAAATGAATGTAGAGCACGCATAGGAAATACATGTCTCGCAAATGAACTTGGGGAAAATTACCAGTAGGATCTGCCCTTAGACACCACATCATCAAGCAAACAAAGTCATAGATGCTCCTTTCCCCTGCCTGCATCTTCAGGGCACTGTCAATGAGCCCAGGCAGAAGTGCACACCAGCTGGCAGTAACCAGCACTGCTCCAATCCTTACACATTATCTCCTGTCTCCCAAACCTCTGCTTTTCTTCAGCTGCTCTCTGGTCTAGCAGTTTTGTCCATTTAAAATTACTATTTGATTCTTTTTATTTTCCCAACCACACCTTGTACCGAGCCCTCATCTTGTCCACATAAGATGTTATGTTGAGCAAAATTCTTCTCTAAAAGATTTTCTGGTAAGTTGTTTCAACAAGTCACAGTATTTGGGGTTTTAGGTACACTATTTAATTTCTCACTCAAACTTAAATTGGATAGGCTTTTTTGAGGAGATATTGGACAAAGTATCTACTAATAAAAATTTAAATGTATCATTTAGTCACATTTGGGTCTATATCAGAAAGGAGGGTATGAAAAAGGTCAAGGACAGAATATGAAAATGCTAGGCGACCTGAAAAGTAACCACCGGAGAGTAAAGAATGTGTGTTATGACAATTTGATGGAGACAGCCAAGGTTTGAAAATTAACTTAGCCCTGATAGTGCTCACTTTTTTTTTTTATAGTTTCTGATCAAAACAGTCCAAATAGCTTCCATTGTAGAATAAAAATATTCCTTTGTTGATGACAGGGTGCTATGCCTGAATTTTCTACCTCCCAAGACTCAACTTCTAGGTATTCTGTTGTGTTGATTCTCCAAACTCACCTCCCCTTGATGACAGCTCAAGTTCATGCACACTGACACCTTCTCAATGATATTTGACACATTTTCACACTGGAAACCATTGTCTTGTTCCTCCACTTCTTCTTCCTCCTCCCCCTCTTCTTCCTCCTCCTTTCTTCCTCCTCCTCCTCCTCCTTCATAAAATGGTTACTTCAGATATTTACATCTTTCATTCTTTTATGTCCTTAAGCTCTATCTAGTTCAAAGTTCAGTTCCTTGTGAAGGCTTTCCACAAACATGTCATTGAAATTTGAAATTGCCCTGACCTTACTTCTATTACTGTGTATTTTTCTTAATATCTCTCACAAATCTATACAGAAACTGTATCCATTCATAGACTTTCCTTTCTGATAGGCCAAAGATTTATGTCCTCTTGCTCACTGGTTCTTTATCTAGTATACAATGTGTCTCCCACTGCTTCTAAATGTTAGTAATGTTTGAGCTTAAAATCAATTAATATCATCCCTTATCTAAACTGACTCTATAGTTTGGTTTGCTTTTTGGTCACATTTTCAGCTCTAGATATCTACTCAAAATAGGCCACAGGGCCTAAAGAGAGAAAGACCAGAGAAAACAAGGATCAAAGAAAGCTCTGGACATCTACATCCGTGCACACAGGTGCTTCCTGAGTTTGTGTCTTATAGAATTTTCTGTTTGTACATGACCCAGAAAACTTTTGGTATTGGAGTAGTCACTACAGAATTTTAGACTTGCCATCTAAAATTATCCCTATAAATTTAATTAGGTGCAATTATTCATTTTAGTTACTGATATTTCCAAGTACAACTCATATACCATATATAAACTCATGCAATAAACAAATTTTCACACTCAAAATAATTTACTATGAAATGAATATGACAATATAGATTTATCTAGTAATTAAAAATTTTACATCATTTAAATTTTCTCCTTGAAATTTTTTTTCACTTTTCTTCTAGCCAGGGTACATTGTAAAATATTTATTTGTTTATAAATAATATATTGCCCACTTCTTACATTATCTGAGAAAGAAATATTAGCACACCTTTGGGATTCAGATGTAGCTCTAAATTCTAACTAAAATTATATTAGTGTATAATTGAGCCAAGCAATGTAATTATACTCTCGAACATAAAATTGTTGACCAGAAATACATCTCTTAATCAGCTAAAGACATTTTTTCTAATTAATTCCCACACTTGAATGCTCATAGCATATTACTAGTAATACAGGGGATTAAACATGTTCCTTATTAAATTCTTCATTTTTCTATTGAAAACCAAGAAACTTGGCTAACCTATAAAATATGAGATTTTTAACCACAGATATTTCATCCCCAAAGAAACTGAAGGATACCATACAGTAATATCCTACATAAAACATATTTCCCATAACTTTTTAGCAGATTATCCTAATAGACCCAGTGTAAATGTTATTGAAGGTTAAAATAATGCAGTCACCTTTGCTGCAGAAGCAGCTATTCAGACCTGAAAGTCACTCATGTTCTCTCTCTCCATCCAAGAACAAATCCAACGTGTTTGGTGCTTTGCCAGACATTTCATGCTAGACTAATGTATCAATAACAAGATTAAGGTTGCTAAGTGGATTTCCCCCCCATGGTTTAGAAGAATAAGAGTCATTAGTAAGGGTGGGAAGAGGAAACCGAAATACTGCCAATTCCTTAGCAGTGGAATCAGTTTCAGCAAGTACACATGCGGTGGTTAAAGATATTCAGGTCGAGTCCCTGTAACTTTCCAAACATGTCCTTTCTTGAAGGTTGTTGCTTTGGAAGAACTTTAAAATAAAACAAACCATCAACTAATAAAAGTCCTCAAATATATGCAAGGTAAAAGGCAGGGAACTATGCCATTGCTTTTTTTCTTATGCACTTCTAAGTGCCCAGGCATCATAAGTATGTAAAGAACACATGGGTGCTCCTTGGTGTAAAAATCAATTTCTTGAACCATGTTTTCTAAGTAGTATTTGAAGATAAAACTGCTCCTCCCTTGTGACAATGATTAAAAACTTACAGAATAAAAGTTTTAAGTGATACATGTCTAACATTGTGCAAGATATCACTAATACATGTATGCTTATACATATAACCATGGCATATCCCTTTCTCTACTTAGTAAGACCTTTGAGATTGAAAACTGCCTTAGAAAATATGGATCTGACAAGACTTTTGAAGTCATAGAAAAGAAAAAAAAATTAAAAACAAAGAATTTGAGAGCATAGAAAGGGACCCAGTAAGTGACTAGTGTTGAATATTCAGAACATAAAAAGGGCTGGTTTGAGAACTGGGGGCAGGGGAGGGAGAGGACATAGTGTCACCACCAATCTATTATATAAGAGACTTTGACAAGATGATCCAACCATCAGAACATCTCATGCATATTCAACAGTTGAAAAGCTGCTGATAATAATGTTCTTTCTTCTGGAAGCTGGAGGTGGAAGGGAAACTTAGAAAAGAACTGCATCTCTGGAGATGGAGGACCAAAATTCACTAAGGCTTGAATGGTGCTAACTGAAAGAGAAAATGTGCTCTGGGATAGAGATGAAGAAGAGTATGGACCATAAAATAAGGCTATGTAGGAAGGAGACATACCTGAAATGAAGGACCACACAGTACAGATGAAGGCAATAGATTACTGAATTGATGCAAGAAGATTTAGCACGTGAAGTAAGCTAAAATCAAGTTTCTTTTTATATATTTTCATTTGTTTCATATTTTGTTTCTCTCTCTATGATTCCTTAGAGTGGCAACGAAATTATGAATTCTTAAAGGAGAATATCGAAAAAAATTAAAGTAACACAGGAGAGGTGAAGGAGAGGGTGAAGCACGAAACAGAAGCTGACAGTCAAAGACCACAGATAAACTACTCACAGGAGCACAAAGCACATAGGACCTGCACAGGAGTCATCCTTCTTAAAAAGCTTCCTATAAAAGACACCTCCCATCCTAAGTACCTAGAGTGTAAATTTTATAGTTTTAGAAACACAGAAAATGCTACAAAGATGTGCAAATAGAAGGAAAAAAACAGAGAGCACAGAAAATACCTACAATGGATATCTAGTTTATAAATGTAGACTCTTGTGTTATAGCAATTCTAGGATTTCACAAGCACACATCCTAGGATTCTCTGGATGTTCATTTGATGGAACTGAACTGGCTCAAAACAGATCATAAACCATAACTAAAACTACATGTCTTGGATCGTTTCAAACAAATCTGTGTTTTAAAGAATTTATTGAGCCACACTGGGTGGCCTGTCAAGAGAGTTAAAGAAGGATGCAACTACCAGCAATGATTTAAATGTGATACCCAAGAGACTGATTATATTTACTTTGAATATCAGTTACTATGATGACCCATGTGCTTTTTAAAGTTGTTAGCATTCTAGCCCACTGAGTTAATATTATAGACAAGAGTGACATGAAGATTGAGGAAGAGCAAATTGCTTTAATGTCACATCATGTAGTAATGCTGATGAATGCCAGAAAGACTTAAGATGTTTCTGAGCATTGGAAAAGCATAGTTATGGGTACAATCTGAAAAAAGGGTTGTAAATACTCTTATTTGTAACTAGCAATGCCTTATAGATATTAATATCATTCTTCAATCATTTATAAACTCTGAACTTGGGATCTGAAACAGCATAAATGGAGATCTAAATTGGAGCGGAGAAATTTAAATTGATACCCAGCATCTTTTACAACTCCAAGGCTGCCCTTTTCCTAACTATATTCTTTTCATCTTAGCCCCGTGGTGAAGAGGGACTGTCAAGTTAGATGTGGATCACGGGAAGGCTTTCATCAGGAAGGGGGAAAAAGCACAATAAGAAAATCAGGATCAAATTTCGTGAACTTCTGTTTGAAAGACTCATCTGCTAAAAACAGTGAGACTGATGCATCATCAGACATTGAGGCAGATGGGCCGAGTCACACTGCTAATGACACCAGTGTGCACACTACCACTAAAATAGACCCAGTCATACTTCTTTTTAAAAGATGCTAAGTACAGTAGCAAAAATACCTTTAGGAAACAATCTCATTTTAATAAAACTTTTTTTTTTCTCTTATACTTGCTGCTATTTTCTGACTTGCTCTTGCCCTAATGTATATGTTTAAGTGTCTGGTTACTTGTCACACTCAGATGAAAGAAACTAACCTCTTTCCATAAAAGAGGCTTCCTAGCTCTCTGGATGCATCTGTGTGATAGAGAACAATGAGAAGAAACTAGAGCAGCAGCATAAGGTCTCATGTCCTTGCATGTTTTGCTCATGTACAAGAATGTAATTGCAGGGATTTCTGTTTGTTCATTAAGCCTTTGAATTACTTATAAAGAAGAGGACACTCAGGAAGAATGTTGACACTAAGCTTTCCCTGGGTGACTTCAAAATTATTGAAAGTGATATGAAGAATTGATGGCAGAACGTGGAACCACTTCGCACTGTATTAAAAGCAGGGACCTGGATTTACTCAGAACATTTCACCCTAAGTGCACTGCCCAAGAAGATCAGAGCAGGCAGTTGAAGATCTGTGGAATCCTTTCTCAAATAAGAAATAATAATCTTGAGCAGGCCAGTGTGTTATCCCACATGGCCCTATAAATAAAGAACACTCACTACCATGGATGCAATTGCTCATGTTAATTGTCCACCCAGAATATGCAATAGGGAGAAAAAAAACTGTAATATGAAGGTAAAAAGCCCAGGTCTAGAACCCACACAGCCCAGTTGTGAGTCTCAATTCTTCCAATATGAACTCACTGGGATACCTCAACGGTCTCAAATGTTGAAAGCCATTGTTGCTAATATTTATGGATTCTAATGATGAGTTTTTGTTGTTGGGTTTGGCTTTTTCCTAAGACATGAGAGTCTCACTAAAATGCTCATTAAAGGGAGAAATATAGGGAGTAATTTGAGTAGTAAAAACTAATATTTTTTTTTTTCAAATTTCTCTGAGAAAAAGAACCTGTGATGTTTTCTTGATGAGAAGTCATCTTTGGAATTAAAAAGGTCTCTGATCTGCTGCTGCCAGTGGTGATGGTGGTGATGGTGGTGGTGGTGGCGGTGGTGGTGGTGGCGGTGGTGGTGGTGGTGTGTATATGTAGGTATGTGTATGTGTATTTCAGTGGGGGTCCTCATTAAGTAGTCAACTTTTAGAGAGTGATGCAAACAATTGAATGTCTTTTTTTTTTTTCCTGGTCATTTCACCATGCTTATTAGTCATGTGAAAGATTTGGACTACAGAGGCTCATCCACCTTAGACCTCAGTGCAACCCTTACACTTAATCTCATATTTTTGATCACATTATTATAGCAAAGGTATCGCATTTGCTCTTCAGATATTTGAGGGTGAGCTGCCTTTGTAAATATTCTCTTGAAGGTCAATGTTGTGAGCTATCCAATACACTTGGATAAAAATACTAGTTCATGCATTATTATCCTACTTTTTTTTTTACTTATTTTATTAGATATTTTCTTCATTTACATTTCAAATGCTATCCCGAATGTCCTTATACCCTAACCCTACCCTGCTTCCCTGCCTACCCACTCCCACTTCTTGGCCCTGGTGTTTCCCTGTATGGGGCATATAAAGTTTGCAAGACCAAGGGGCATCTCTTCCCAACGATGGCTGACTAGGCCATCTGCTATATATGCAGCTAGAGACACGAGCTCTGGGGGTACTGATTAGTTCATATTGTTTCACCTACAGGGTTGCAGACCCCTTCAGTTCCTTGGGTAATTTCTCTAGCTCTTCCATTGTGGTCTCTGTGTTCTATCCTATAGATGACTGTGGGAATCCACTTCTATATTTGCCAGGCATTGGCATAGCCTCACAGAGATAGCTATATCAGTGTCCTTTCAGCAAGATCTTGCTGGCATATGCAATAGTGTCTGCGTTTGGTGGCTGATTATGGGATGGACCCCCGGGTGGGGCATTCTCTGGATGGTCCATCCTTTCGTCTTAGCTCCAAACTTTGTCTCTGCCAGTTCTTTCATGGGTATTTTATTCCCTATTTTTGGGAAGAATGAAGTATCTACGTGTTGGTCTTCCTTCTTCTTGATTTCCTTTTGTTTTGGAGACTGTATCTTGNATATTCTAGGTTTCTGGGCTAATATCCACTTATCAGTGAGTGCATATCAAGTGAGTGATATGTGATTGGATTATCTCACTCAGGATGATATCCTCCAGATACATCCATTTGCCTAAGAATTTCATAAATTCGTTGTTTTTAATTGCTGAGTAGTACTCCATTGTGTAAATGTATCACATTTTCTGTATCCATTCCTCTGTTGATGGACATCTGGGTTCTTTCCAGCTTCTGGCTATTATAAATAAGGCAGCTATGAACATAGTGGAGCATGTGTCCTTATTACCAGTTGGAACATCTTCTGGGTATATACCTAGAAGAGGTATTGCTGTTTATCCTACTTCCTAATCAATTACTATTGATTGTCATACCTCCTGCTCTCTTTCATAAAGAAAATAACAACTCAACCCTGAGTTTATAATAAAAATAAGGACTTTAATGATTAAGATCAACCTGTGATGAGGAACACCTGACCAAACCAGTCTGTTTTCATAGAATATCATAATATTCAGACAGATTCAAGTTTGAAAGAGACTTACATAACATGAACATAGTAAAACACTTTTTGAGATTTACCTCTATTACTATTTCCTGAACCTATGAAGACAGGAAATAGGCTTTATATGCCAAGGTGCCCTTGCAGAATAATTTAATAAGTATAGTTATTCTGGAAGAGCAAGAAGGTGCTATTTCTGAAACCATTCCTATATTTGTACTTCTGGGATCCATCTACAACACACTGACTAAAAATTCAACATCGTTAAAATTCCTCACCACTTTCTCTGGCCTGAGATTCTGGGCAAATGAAATCTTACTATAGATAACCTCATTTAAAATAGTAAAGAAATCTAATAAATAGCAGTCTTTAACATACTTCTATACTCCGAGTAGGCTGATGATACTTCCTTAAAAATATGTTGCAATCAATCTTAAAAGCATGATTTTAAAACTACAGTAAAGTTGTCTTTTGTACTACAGCTCAAAGATGCTGCCATTCTGTATAGTCTTCCTTAACAATCTCACTTGATTTGGAAATCACCTATGAGAAATCCCTGTGGGCACATCTGTGAGAGTGTCTGCTGAGCACTTATGTGACACGTCTAGAACTTGGTGACATCATATAATTGCATCCCAAACCAAATGATAAAGAAGTGAGTTCCAGCATTCATCTTTGTCTAGGTTGTCACTGGGGAGATACAGTAAGCAGCTGCTACACACTCCTGTCCTCACACTTTCCTGGCATGATGAATATCCTCCAACTCTAAGCCCAAATAAACCCCTATTTCCATAGTTGTATTTTTCAGGTGCTTGGCCCCAGCATTTGGAAAAATAACCTTCACACATGCTTTTAAACTCTTTCACAAGCACCCTGTTCTCAGTCTATCCACAGGGCAGGACTGAAGAAAATGTTTGACATGGACATTTTACCTTCTTACAAAGCTCCACAGGATCTAACTATCTCGTACTGATTAATGATATGTGTATCATCATCTTTCTGATCAATAGTTATCATCTTAACTCTTAAAATATCACTTTTTTCCCCTACAAAAATATTCTGTGTCTTCTCTTTGTAATATTGCAACAAAGAGTCACTTATGGGCAGTGCTGTACTGAGAAGCATTTGAGCAGGAACCCTTTAAATAAAACCGTACAAAGCAAAAGACAATCTTTCATTTGTAGCATTTGACAATTTTGGTGTATACATGTAACTGAAGGAACTGCTTTCAAATAGGAAATAGAAAGACACTGAACTGTAGTGTTAGGAACCATGCTTAAAAAACGTTCAGTAATATTATTACTGTGTATATATGCTCATCAACATCCATAAAATATAAGCTTCAGTAGAATAATTGGTAACATGACTTTTGAGGGTTGCCTTTTGTTTTAATATATCTAATTAGATGATAATATTGGTTAATTTTTAATAGTGTCTTCAACACTTATCTCTCTCTTTCCAAGAACCAAATCCAGTTCAATACAGCCCTATGCTTCAATAGTTACACAAGACATCAGTTGTACAGGCGATGTGACTCAGGTGGCAGAGTAGTTGTCTATCATCGAGGAAGACCTGGTTTGTATCCATAGTTTCTCATAAACCAGGTCTGGTGGCACATTCCTGTAATGCCAGCATGCTTGAGAGAGTGGCAGATGTATCAAGCCTTCAAGATAATTCTTGGCTACAAAAAAGTCTGAGGTCAGCCTGGGCTACCAGAGATCCTGTTTTAGAAATCATGGACCTGGCATGATTGCGTAGGAACACACACACACACACACACACACACTCACACACACTCACACACACACACACACACACAAATAAAGCCATATTTTTCTTTATGATATTAAAATTCATATTTTAAATACCCGTATAAGTACTTCTTGCAACTTTTGGTTGGCTGTAGTATTTTCAGGGTCTCAGTGAACATCTTTTATAAAAACAAAGCTTTTAATCCACTAACATCTGCTTTGTTTACTGCTTTCATTTGTGTATGCCACGGCTGTTAATTATTTTAAAGGGATTTGATTCAGCTATTTAGTTTGTTGATATCACATATTGGTCCCTCTGCCATTTCCTTCCTTCTGTGACAACTGTGATTCCTGTGTTCTTATTTCTTAGGACAAATTTAATAAATCAAAATTTCATCAAATCAGTTAAATTATTTTGAGTCCTTCCTGTATGCATATCAGATCAATACCAGCTTTTTACAAACTATTGCTAACACAGAAATGTAGTTATGAACATTATATCTGAGCAAATAATCTGATTCTCCTTTTTGGATTTGACACTGTTCAGTGCTGTCCATTGTTGGTTACCTATATTTTGTGATTTTTGCCTTGGAGTGGATCAATTGGATACTTTCTGATTTTTCAATATATGGGTCAAAATGTAGTTTAATTAATAAACACATACAGCAAGCCTTTCTTTTGCCTTGAGTTTTCAACATCTGTATGCTTAAGTAAGGAACCCAGTAGGACCAAGGCTCTGGTGTCCATGTGGCCTATTGTATTCTCTTGTCATGTATAGTCAACTTTAAAATAAAAGAAAACTTGAAAAACAATTCTTTACAAAAAAGAGATACCAAAACCACAATGGTCTGCTATAGATTAAACAATTTTAAAAATATAGAAGGAAGACTGAAACAACAAGTCATAAACATTTCATCCTGATTCCTCCAAATCAAGAAAGCCATGTGCTCACTGCTTCCAAACATTCATTTCTTAAAATAAGAATGACATCGGGAGTGTATATGCAGTTCTAATGTATTTGATGTCAACCTGTGTAATTACTTATTAGCTAGTTAAAGGAATGTAGTGCGGGTTAAAAGTTGCACTGTTTTACTAATGATATTTTACTAATATCATTCTTCGCTGTTCTCAAAACATGCGTCATGGTTGTAGAGAGCATGTTTTGAGAACATGCTAAGCTGGTTTACTGAGAACCAGTCATGAGGGATCTAAGCTGTCATTCAAAACAGTCATAAGGGAACCTTAAGGTTGGTTTGAATCAGTACCTTTTTTTTTTTTTTTTTTCTGAAGAAAAAGAAAAGCAATACCCACTATGAAGTGGAGGGTGGTGTGGGTGTGGCACAGCTGGCTCATCATTGAGATAAGTGGCCAAGGAAAGGAAAGGACAAGAGTGCCAGACACAGCAGTTCAGGTGACTGGGTGGGGTAGAAGAACTACTGGAGCAGCCAAGGAGACAAGTATGTGTGTAATCATGGGATTGTGTTTCTAACCATTACCGACTGTTTTCTCTGATAAGTATGCAATCAAGCAGGTCATGGGAGGACTATTTCAGCATGTAGACAAAGTGCTGAGGTGTGCTGTTAGCAAGTCTTCCTGCCCTCTCTGTAATTTATGGACTGTCTCCTGATTGGTCACTAAGATACATCAATTGCCAGTCTAAGAATCAGAATGCTTTTTGCAGAACTATGGCTGTCCTGCAGGCAGTGCTTGTACTGAGACTCAATAACACCTTTCAAAATCCCTGGGCAATATAAACACAGCATGTGGTACCCCAGGGAGTACATCCTAAAGCTATAAGCCTGAGATAATCACTAACACATGGCTACCAAGAAAATCAGGCAGCTACTATGGGGGCATATCTGAAAACATTGAAGATATCTATCAAAATTTGTTTTCAGACTTCAATGGCATATAGAGTCTGTGGTGCAGAGAAAACCATATTTTGCTTTTGACAGACACAATGGAAGCAGCAGCCTTTCACTTGGAAAGCATTCTGGGTTTGGGCAGGACCCCCTGGGTGCTTCACAAATTTGTTAATCTGGCTGGAAATCAGGCCTGTTGCCTTGCAACAGTTTGTGAATATTTTCCTAACTGTAGGAAACAATACTTGTGTCCATAGGAAGTGTTCTTACTGCAGAAAAATAAAGCCAACATGTACACAGTGGAGAGAACCTTTACCCATTGGTTTCCAGGTGTATGGGTTGTAGAAATCTTAAAACCCACTGGGCTGAACTTAGGTCCCAAGTAGGGGTATGATGAGTGCTGTCGTGTAACTGAAGAAAGCACATGGTACATTTTGGACATCACTGATAAGGATTTCTGTAGTTACAAATCAGAGGACCTGATTTACAAAGGTGATCACCAGCACAGTGGGAAACTTGAATGGGATAATGGCTTGAGCACGCTCATCCTTCTAATAATACCATTGGAATTCCCCCTGGGTAAGAGCTTCCTTGAACTATCAATATTCTATCTTGCATTTCCACATGAAATAGCCTAAAGAAATGATGCCAAAATCTTTCTTCAATTCTGCCATACCTCCATCATTACCATGACCTCCATCTCTCACATAGAAACTGGACCAGAACTTTCTGTGTGTTCAAGCCACCAGTGACTCCTTTCAGGAAGGTATTACACTGGAGAGAAACAGGATGCTTCTCCAGGACTTGCACTGCTCAACACAAAGTAAGTGGAACTATCATGACATGTTTTATTTGCTTGTTTTTTGTTTGTTTGATTTTTGTTTTGTTATGCTTGTTTTTTTTTCTTCGATAGGGAAATTGCATAATCAGTTTAAGATCTTTAGCCAACTCCCTGATCAGTGGACCGTGGCACATATATTTTTCCTGACTAAGCTACATTATGTATTTATTCTTACAAAAGCCAAGCTGTGGAAAACTTGGAATGGCCCATTATCAGCATCAGCTCTATCCCCTCAGGCCACTCTGCATAGAAAGAATATTTACTCAGCTATCCCCTCAGCAGCCAGTATCCTTACTCGAGATTTTTTTTTTCTTAAATATTTTTAAAGACTTCATAATACAACTATATTTTCATTTCTTCATAAAAGGGCACTGTACCTTTACTGTTAGGACAATTTCAAGACCCACAATTCATAGTGAGAAGCAATAAAGACAACTCATGACAGATAGCCAATAGCATTTTGTTATGTAGAAGGTTAAAACATTATGACTTTTTAATTTTAAAAAAAATTGAAAAATTTTAAGGTATATATCTGAAAAATACTCTGTTAATGCTCATTTGTTAAAAAAAAAATAGTAGAAAGTATGAGAAACTAGAATCACGAACAACCTAGGCTCATACGGGTGCAAGTTCTTTATCAGATTTGAACATAAATTTGACCACATCTGTGACCTCTGTAGAAAATAGGTGAGAAAAATTGAGTGCAACGAAGCAATCAGAGCCATGCTCTGTGAGAAGACGACTTCGAGGGTTTGTTTTCACCTACAAAGCTACAGTCTTTCCACCTGCACTAAACGGATGGAAGAAATAAAGCCTGGAACAGTACCAATGTCTTCCTCCTTGTAGCCCATTACACCAGGCTGCATTTCCCTGCAGTTGTGATTATTACATTACTACTTGATTACCAACTATTATTGCCACAGTTGGAAAACTGAAAGCACAACATGGGGCCATTTCCATTAAAGGAATATGAAAGTCCATAACAAGCTCCGAGGTTGCGGGGCTGCTGGCGGGGTTGAACTGTGAAGTGCATAAGCATCTACTTAAGATGCTGTTTGAAGGGGTACCACAGCTTACCTCATTATTTCATTTAGTTTCTACCACAGATTTTTCCATTAAGTAATGTTAGACACTTATACAGTATATCAGGGTTATTTGTGCTCTAATAAAAGGAAGGGGGCGTAATATAATTTTTTTCTACTCATTTTCCAGAGTACTGGAGTTTGGTATTGAATATATTTGCAATCTTGATGTTTCCTGGTGGACAGAAGTGGCTCCACAGAGACTCTCCATCATATTAAGTGGCAGAACAGAGAAGCCAAAGCATAGGGACCATGCCCATAAAGGGGTGTGTGCTATTTATGCAAACAGAGGTGATGAAACTAGGTTATTGCCATTTAGAAAGCCAAGAAAACATATTCTATTAATACTAATAATTAAAAAGAAGATGTTTGAAACATATTGTGTGATATTGTAGGAGAAAAGGAATGATTATTCAGTCCTTTATGTCATTTTGTTTCCCATTTGACTCAAGTGACCAGGTATCTGGAGATAAGAAGTTAGACAAGCTCCTTTACAGTCAAAGTCTTTAAGTCAAAGTGTAGTCGAGAAGGAAGACAACTAATTTCAGTATTTTGCAGGGCACAGAAAAACACCATACAATAATTGCAAGGATCTTTCTCATGATGCATGAGGCAGACTAACCATAACTCTGTGTGTGTGTGTGTGTGTGTGTGTGTGTGTGTGTGTGTGTGTGTGTGTGTTTATTGAGGGGTGGGATACATCCCATATATATAAATTATATATATATTTATAATTTCCAAACTCATGGAATTTGATAACTTGAGTGATTTTTCTCTATGACCACCTTATAGAGGAAAGAAAAATGACAATAATTAAAGCAGTTCCTAGAGGCTTCCATCATGTGCAGAGGGCTTTTGCTCCTGTCTTACTTGACCACATTACTAAAGGGTGAACTTAAAAGTTACTCTAAAGCCTACTGTGTGTACTGCTAACTTCCTGTCTTCCCCTTTGTCTTCTTTTACTTTAATGGGATAAGCACTGCTCCATTACTCACAAGAGTATCACTTCTGTAGTCCTTCCCTTCTGTTAGCTTAAAACATCTCAACACAATAATTTCTTCCCTTTTGCCCATGACCAAGTTTGGAGGAAACACAGGACCAAAAATGCAGGAAATTGTATGAGCAAGTTTGTTGGCAGGTTATTTAAACATTTGTGTTAGGACATTTCACAAAAAGCTAAAAATGTGGAAGAAATGTAAGAGTTGAAGTTGTGGTGCTAGTTCCCTCTGCAAGGGGTGATTATGCTGACAAGAACAAGTAACAAGTTCAGGTAGAGCTCATGAAACAAAGTCTGTTATGTGAGAAGGCCCTGGAAGCGCTTTTGCTGTGAGCATGTTACAAACCAGAGTCCTCATCTCCCTCCTGGGCGGCTCTACTAAAATCTTAGGTAAAACAGACCATCGCTTTCCCTTGTAATGGTTAGTGAGTCCAATAATGGTGAGAAACAACTCAAAAGGGCTCTTTGGAAGACCATCATGTGGATACTTCATTCCTCCTTAGACTAAGGAACAAAATACCCATGAAAGGATATAGGTACAGAGACAAAATTTAGAGCTAAGATGAAAGAATGGACTATCCAGAGACTACCCCATCTGGGAATCCATCCCATCATCAGCCACCAAACCCAGATACTAATGCACATGCCAGCAAGCTTCTGCTGAAGGGACCCTGATATAGAGGCCTCTTGTGAGGCAATGCCAGTGCCTGGCAAACACAGAAGTGGATGCTCACAGTCAGCTATTGGATGGAGCACAGGGCCCTCAATGGAGGAGCTAGAGAAAGTACCCAAGGAGCTGAAGGGGTCTGCAACCCTGTAGGTGGAACAACAATATGAACTAACCAGTACCCCCTGAGCTTGTGTCTCTAGCTGCATATGTAGCAGAAGATGGCCTAATCGGCCATTATTGGAAAGAGAGGCCCCTTGGTCTTGCAAACTTTATATGACCCAGCACAGGGGAAGGCCAGGGCCAAGAAATGGGAGTAGGTTGGTCGGGGAGCAGGGGCAGGGGGAGGGTATGGGGAACTTTCGGGATAGCATTTGAAATGTAAATAAAGAAAATAGTAATAAAAAAAAGAAAAAATTATAAACATTTGAATATTAAGAAAACTTTGCTTGGTGATGTGGGTGTGGTGGTTTATTCACATAGCCCCTGCTACTCAGGAAGCTACCTCAGGGGAATAGAATTATAAGACAGCCTGAAGAGTTTAATATGATTCCTTCCCCCAAAGTATTCATACATACCACAAATTCAAATAGAAGATTCTTTTTTCCCCATAGATTTCTCAGTTATATAATTACTTTCTCATCAACACTTTAAGGTCCCTTGTGTGGTAATAATTAAGAGTTCAAATTTACTCATATCTTCTGTGTTTATTAATAATACTTTATTTAAAAGCAAACTTCTTAAATGCTTTGAGAAACCAATCTCTTGATGGTTCTGTTTTGTATTTTCCTAATAACTAGGGATATTAATTGCCTATGTTTTGTGCTTATGGGCCATTCTTATACTTCAGGGGAGACGATTCAGTTGATATACCCATTATAAATTGTGTCAACGTTTTTTTTTTGTTCGTTTTGTTTTTGTTTTTGTTTTTTTTCGAGACAGGGTTTCTCTGTGTAGCCCTGGCTGTCCTGGAACTCACTTTGTAGACCAGGCTGGCCTCAAACTCAGAAATCTGCCTGCCTCTGCCTCCTGAGTGCTGGGATTAAAGGCATGTGCCACCATGCCTGGCTCCCGTGTCAACTTTTTAACATTAAGTTTTAAGTGTGCTTTCTATATTCTATATTAAAGCTTTTTTGTTATATATAATTTATATATGTTCCTCATACTGTGAGACTGTTTAAATGTTTTCTTTTTCTGTCTGTCCTATTTTCTTTTTTCTTTGTTTTCTTTTTCTTCTTTCTTCCTTTCTTCTTTTCTTTTCTTTCTTTCTTTCTTTCTTTCTTTCTTTCTTTCTTTCTTTCTTTCTTTCTTTCTTTTTTCCTTCCTTCCTTCCTTCCTTCCTTCCTTCTTTCCTTCTTTCTTTCTTTCTTTCTTTCTTTCTTTCTTTCTTTCTTTCTTTCTTTCTTTCTTTCTTTCTTTTTTCTTTTGAGTCAGATTCTTACTATGTAGCCCTGGTTAGCTTGGAACTTGCTACGTAGATCAGGCTGGCCTCAAACTTACAGTGATCTCCCTCCTTTTGCCTTAGGAGTACTGGGATAAAGTTGTGGCCTTGCTGACTTTTGAAAAACTTATTATAGCATAACCTTTTGTAATTTGTATGAGCTGAAGTTTACTTACTATAGGAGACTAATTCTTATATCAGGTTTTAACATCACATTAAGAGGGAACATAAGTCTTAAAGAGTGGGACTTCCATTGTACAGCATTGTGTTCATGGTTTGTATCTGAGGCAAGGTTACATTCTCAGCTTTCTTCTCAAGTATGAAATATTTCATCAGTTGCTTAGTTCTTAGTAAACTGATGTGAAGTCGACAAGGGCCCATTCATCTTATTTTGCAGAGGAGCAGTGTTCCACTCCTCATGACAACAGCTCTATAGGATGCATGGATCTGAAGCCTAAGAGTCAGCATGAAGTTCCTTTTCCTCCCAACACTGGTTGCCCATCTTCTGATATATCACCTAGACCAACTACACTAACACTGGCTCATCTGAAACATTCGATTTTACTAAAAAACACCTCATCAGTCGTGCCTCTTTTGTGTGACGTGTCTGAGGAGATGCTAAGGGTAAAGTGAAGAGCGAGCACCTCCAGCCAAGCATCCGGGGCCTGCAGACAGTTCTTCAGCCATGTGGACTGACGTCAGTGCCAGGTGAGGTTCTCAGAGGCATCTCTCTTATGCGTGTCTCTCATGTAAACATGATCTGATATTTTTATAAAAGTCAGCCTATATGCTTCGAATACTTTTGGAGATAATTGGAACACGATTTAGACAGACGAGGACTCTAAACTCTCCAAGATAATAAGTAGCTAAAGAAACTCTATCTTACAAATCCCTATCATCACTAATTTGATGACTAATCCCAACATCATGCTAATGTTACTTGGTAGTCCTATATACGGAAATCTAGAAATTCAATAAAAGAGAATCATGTTTATTTCTGCTTCATGTCTTCTCAGAATACTTGGTTGAGAAATAAATCCTTCACAATTATATAATATATAAATATAAACATCCATACAGTGTGCTAGGTAGTGGTGGATTAGTATATTAGGGTGTCTAATAAGTTACCTAACTTTGATGACAGTAGCTTAGTTAATATAGCAAACCATCCTTACAAAAACAAAATGTATTGGTTCCCTAAGTTAGGATTGATAATAGATCTACTATTCATCCAGTGTACATGTCTTTTGAATTTAGGAATTTTTTTCTTTTAGAAAGATAGTAGAAAATGACAAACTGTATCTCTGTGACGGTATATCTGTACAATTGCTGATGTGAATTCTGCCTCAGCTACATGCCTTTTGGATTTGACAGTGGATTTGGTTGGCTTCATCTATTACATGTCTTTTTGTTTTCTTCTTCTGAACCCCAACAGGAACTTAATACTCTTACAGCTTAGGTCACACTCCTCATTATCTTTCCACTAATAGAATTTAAACATGATATCACACACTAGGCTTATCGTCCATTCATTTATCCAAAACCTAGAGTCAGCATTGATCACAACACCAGAACCACAAGATGAAAATAGAATCATTTTGCCCTTGGCGGTCAGGGCAGGACTTGACCATGATTGAAAGATGCAACAGAGAAACACTGCACTACTCACACTATTCCCTTGAAACCTCATCTGGGCTGCTCAGCCAGAGATTAACAGTTCGTTTGCATCTTACTGATCTGCCTGATCCCCCTATTTTTGTTTCCTATTCCACGTGAACTCTTCCTTGATGACTTGTCTGTAAACCAAATCTTACTTCAGAAACTGCTTTGTGGGAACCTTCACTAAGACATAGACCATCAACAATGAAATGCCAATGTAAGGTATAATAAATAGTGTTCAGGGTGATGGGCATTTCCTTTTTACAGAGAGCTATAATTAAATAAGTGATTAATATTTACTTTATTTATTAGTTGATTTGCCAACCATGGTACTAGGAAAGACTCTATAAATGTATGTTTGGGAAACAATTGTGAATTATTAAATTAGCCAACATGTGTAAAACACAGATATACTCTTAGTAATTTCTATGCTTTGGATTGGGCATTGCAAATCTTGTGGGGCTTCAAAAGGAAATTTATTTAATAGTAGGTGGAAAATACGGTGAGATGAATATAATTTTAGAAACTTAATTACTTGTTTGGAGAAAACTTCTTAATCACTTGGATCTAACTGCCAAAATACTAAATGTTTGTCCAAGTGAAATGAGAATAGGCCGGTGACTTAAAATTCAGGAAGGCATAGTTGTTCATGCAGTGTTCTAGAAGGTGTAGATAACCAGTCTTAGCCTTGAAATCAGCCAATGCTCTATGCTACCTACCTCACGTTTGCCGGATACACGGCTTAATTATTAACATGATCCAAAGTATGTGGTTGCTTACACTGGAGTCGCTATGTGGCACATAGACCTGAAGATGGCCTGAACTAGCCCAAGAAAGAATAAAGAGGAAACAGAGGACACATGTGGCGATCCTAAGTAGCAGGGAAGGAAGGGAAAGGATTTTTAAAAGGGGAATTGAGAAGAGTGAAACGGATTGAATGGGGAAAGAAAAAAAAAAAAAAAAAAACCATGGAAGTTCAACATCAACCAGTCCAGAAAAATTAACATGGAAAAGTGAGAGAGACAACCTCATGTACAGAACTTGAATTTAGTATGAAGAATACTACTAATCAAAATGGATGGGTATTTATGTTTTGTGTTCAGAAATGAGAAAACAATGACTCTAGAAAATACTGCCCCCCCCCCCAGCGGTGACCTGTGTGAAAGACCCACTTCGACCACAAACTAGAATGCTGAACCACAGATTGTGTATACAGCTAGGCATACGTGCCCCTGGAACTGTTCTAAATTGTGGCCCAGTCATTTACATGACAGCATAGAGGCTTACTGGAAAAAGTCATATATAAATGAGGAAAATTTTCCTTCTAATTTCTGGAGAATATTACACAATTTTACAGCATAAATTATCAATGCTGTGTGTAATCTCAGTGCCCAAGAGGTACTTTTATCTAAACCACAAAAAAAAAAAAATGTCCATAATCTACAGATAACCAAGTCCCTTACATAACACAGCACAATGCTTAAACATTTTCAACTATGATTTGAATGTTTTCTATGATACCTATAATGTCTGCTGCAACACAAACAGTAATATTCAAAAAGCACTGTATCTTTCAGAATATTTTATGTTGTAAAAATATTCTCGACTCAACTGAACATGCAGATACAGAGGATATATAATCCATAATTCGAAATTCAGTGTACCGTGATACAGACTCGACACATGTCCTATCAATTTTATCTAGAGTACTAGAAGGTACTACTGTTAATCTTTTAGGAATGTTCATGACCTTCCAGGACAAATGATAACAATAACACTTTGTCCAACAGTTTTGTCTTTGCTTTCTGTAATGTAAAATTGAATCTTCCTAAATGACTATCGGAAAATAAAGCTTTAATCTTTGCATGATTTTCCTTTAAAATATTTATTTATTTAATTCCCTGAAATTTGCCACTTAAGATGCATGCATTATTTGCCAGTACAAAGTTTGTAAAGAAAACTTTGTGTATATAGATTGTATAATGCAACCTACCAACACATGCAAAACACATTTATTCTTTGACATTGCTGTCAAAAAATAAAATCTAAGTTCAGAGTTCCTTCTGCAAATTTTACTTAAAGTTTATAGCTATTTTGCCTCAACGTGTCTGTGAACCAATACCTTGAAGGTTGGAAGAGAGTATGTGATCTGCTGGAACTGGACTTACAGGCAATTGTCAGCTGCCATCTGGATGCTTCCAATAAGTCCTACATTCTTTGAGAGAGCAGTCAGTGCTCTTAACCACTGAAGCTTCCCTCTAGACTTAGATCCACTGTTCTTCATCCATGTTTCCAAATTGTCAAATTTACAATTAATGTTCTCACCAAGAATGTGTGTGGTTATGCTTTCCTTGGAACACTTGATGATCATAGATTATGTTACTCTTTCGTATCTACCTGTTTGAGAGTTTCAAAAGTGTCTTCTCTACCTCCATCATGCTTATTAAACATCACATCATTAGAATGTATGTTGGTCTGAAATGTCTGCCTCTCCTATTCTTTGACTATCACCTTAAGTTATACTTTCTCTTTTAATAAGATGTTTCTGTCTTGCTAAAAAGCATTATATCTTTTTAGCATGTAAAATGTAAATAAAAGGAGTTGATGTGAAGACTTAGAAATTTATGGTTAAATATGCAAGGCTATCCAAGAATGATGGAGGTGACTGAAATAGGGAAATAGAGGCAGGAAGATCAACATATCAAGATCATCCTTGCTACACAGCAAGTTTAAGAGGAATTTTATGAGTAAGAAAAAAGAAAAAGAAAGAAAGAAAAGGAAAGGAAAAAAAGAAAAGAAAGAACAGAAAGAAAAGGAGATAGACAAATGTTTTCAGAAACGTGGTTACTCTACACCGTACAAACCAGCATATTTATTGGTTGGAATGGTAACTCAGTGGATAAAGGTGCCTGCTGTGGTGAGGTGAGTTCAGTCTTCAAAACACAAGGAAAATGAGAGCAGAGAGCCCACTCTGCAAATTTTGTTCTGACCTACACATGTGCACCACAGTGCATGCTTGTGCATGTGCACACACACATGTGCACATATACACATGTGCACATACACTTGCACACACACATAGAAGATGATATATATCTATATCGCTATATATCTCTATATCTATCTCTATCTATATAAATATTTATATCTATATCTATGATCTATCTATATCAATATCTATATCTATCTATATCTCAATATCTACCTATATAAATATTGATATAGATATTGATATAGATGGATAGATCATAGATATAGATAGATGGATGATAGATAGAAAGAAAGAAAGATAGATAGATAGATAGATAGATAGATAGATAGATAGATGGATAGATAGAGAATGAGTGTGTGAGGGAAACAAACAAAGCACATGACATTTTAAGTGTAAAATTCTTCTGAATATTAAATATAAAAAGGCAAGGGAAGTCTCTATCATTTAAAAGTACTTGAAATATTGTTTTGTTGAATTAATTGTATAAAAAACTATTTGTTTTATTACTTTCTTTATGGCTATAAATCTTTGATATTTATTAAATAGTATTCTTAAGTATACAGTTTGAGGTGACAATTATTGGAAAGAAGCATGTTGGAATTAGAAAGAAAAAAGATATTGAAAGGTCTTAATACGTCTGTAAGTAGGGGAAATCAATAAGGAATGAATGAAAACTAAACCAGTCTTCTTTCTTAAGGAAACTTGAGGACTGGGATCTGAAAAGGGATGACAAGGCGACTCAGATGCTATTTTGACAGTGTTTGAGGGTTCACCTCGTTCTAGTTTTCAATACAATATAAATTAAAAGTGTAATGATTTGCTCGCAACCTCCATTGTTTGTGTCTGTTTTCCAATATCTAGAGTGAACCATACCCCCCATGCTCCAGCAATGACTTTATAAATATACATTACCTGACTATCACTTTCTTATTATTATGTAGATGTGTCTGATGTACTTTTTTTGCGCATGCTTGTGTGTGTGTGTGTGTGTGTGGTGTGTGTCTCTGTGTGTGTGTGTTGTGCTAGAGTGGGCAGGAGGAATTAGAACATTTTCAGGTTCTTGCCTACCTCCTTGTTTGAGAGAGCCAGAGAGACACTTGTTTACACTGCAGACCAGCCAGCCTGTGAGTGTTCAGGGATTCCTCTGTTTTGACTGATGTCCTGCCATTCTAGGCTTGTGCTACTGCTCTGGCTTTATGTGGATTCTGGGGGTCTAAACTTAGGTCTGCACACTTGGGAGGCAAGTACTTTATGCACGGAGTCACCTCTCAGCACTAAGTTTCTTACTTTGGATATAAATAAATTTCAACAGCACCTATGTGAACTGCAAAAACAAGCAAAGAAACAAACTAACAGCCAAAGGAGCAAAATGTATGTACTAAACCCTAATACCATGTGATTTACATGTATATTATATTTGTGTAAATTGTATTTACACATTTATATTGTATAAGGGCAAAATCAACATAATCAGCACTTGCTAGTTTGGAAATGTTCGCACTGCTGTTTTCTAGTTAATAGATTAATAAGTTATTATAAAATAAAGTCACTGTATAGTGTTGAAGCACACTAGAATTTTGCCTCCTATCTAACTGTACTTTGAAATTTATTATTCAGCCATTATCCATTACCTCTTCCTTACCTACCCTCTACTGAACTCTTGTGCACTGTTTATACAAGCTTAAATAAATACAGAAATTATGGAAAGTGGCATGAAGGTGCCTAGAAAATGTGGAGCTAGAGGCATCAGATGATACAACCTTCTCATCTTTTGAGAGCCAATGAAGTTGCTATGTTCAAGAGATGCCTTAATGCTCGTGTTTGTTCAATTACTATTCACAAACTTCAGAATATAGAATCAGTGAGGTGTTCAGAACAGATGAATGGCTAATGAAAATGGAATATGTATGCACAAGTGAATATCATTAAAACATAAAAGAGATTGACATCCTGTTATGTGTTGCAATATGGGCAGAATTAGAAGAAAATAAGACAGTGATAAAAAACAAATATGGCAGCTCCCAAGGTTAATAAGGTTAATTAATAATTAATAAGGTTGATAATTTAAATTAAGCAGTATCTTTTTTTTCTACAATCGTATCAACAAGATAATGACAAGTATGAAAAAAATATCTAACAGAAAGCTCCATGAGCTATACCCTCGGTGAATAAAAATAATGAGATGTAACCTGATCACGTAAGGTCATTTACGGTAGTCAAGGTTAAAAATTACACAACAAATAGACCAGAAGCAACACAGTATTTGAAAACACAGAGGACTTGAAAAGAATGTGGGGTTGACATTCTGCTGTCTGTCCAGCCTCTGTCCCCTGCAGCGTATGGTTTTGCTCCCATCAAAAATTTTAAAAATCCATGTCCAAATTCTTATGAGATACAGAGAAGATAATAGTGTATTATCAAAGCTACACCAGAGTTCTGTCTTTCTAACAGATAATAATCAGATTCACACATCATAAATAAAATACACATAGAGGAAATAAGACTCTCCTTAGAGAAGGACAGTTGATTCATCAAATAAAATTCACAAGAGTGATGAAAAAATCAGTTTAATATATAGAAAGAATATTGATGCATCAATACGAACACACCTCTGAGATATAGCCATTATGTGAATATGAATATATGTACTACTACTAATATATCTAAAGAAAGAATGTGTAGAGTGTAGAACAAAATAGGAAGTAATCGACCTTGTTAACAGGAAATCAAGTTTTTATAACTTGGAGATATTCCTCATGGGTTCAGACATATAATTCTTATCCTTTGGCAGACAAGAGAGACTCAGGTACCCCTGCTAACAAGCTATGCTCCCCAATATCAGTTGTTTGCTTCTTAGCTGGTTTGCTAGAAGCACAGTCCTGCTTTGCAAGAGCCATGCCCAATACATTTTCCATTCCAAGTTTTGAAATGAAGTTTTGAATATAATTTTCCTTTATTTCACCTTGCCTTCTCAGACTGACAAGCAGAAAAATCTTCTTTATCTACATTTGTGCTTCTCATCATGAATACCAAACCTGATTTTTTGGGGTTGTTTGCATGCATATTACCTTTTATGAATTTTGGAAAAAAACAAATCAATCCTTAATCTGCTCATTTGAATCAATAAAACCAGGTTTATTAGCCTAAAAATAATCAGTCTTAGAATCCATGGTGCAATTTTGAGTAGGAGGAATGCACCTTTGAGAAGAGCTGTGTGAGAAAGCAAGCATAGATTTGCAGGTGGTAGCCCATTCACTGGCTGGGAGGGCTCATGTGGTACATTAATTCATTCTACTGAACTTTTTGTCAATCTACCTTCAGATTAATCAATTCCTATCATAAATTTTTTTCAAAATAATTTTATTTTAATTGTGTGTGTGTGTGAAGTGTATGCATGAGCACATGTGTCCTGTGTGTCTGTGTGTGTCTGTGACTGAATGTTGTGCCTATACATTGAGTGTAGCCCCCCCCCCCAGAGGTCAGAGTTGGCATGAGTTCCTCTTGAGGTGAAGTTACAGGCAGTTGTGAATTGCCTAGTGTGGGTGCTGAAAACGTAGCATGTGATCTTTATCACTGAGCCAGCTCTCCAATCCCTAAACTGGAAATTTTAAAACAAAATCAGTATAGTTTCTGCTTTACATATTCAGTTTGAATTGATATAGTGTAGGCATTACAGACTAGGAGTGAATGTAGCCGCTTCTTCAGAGACCATTAAGCATGCATTATGAATCCACAGAGAGACATTCAGAAGGAAAGATATAAGTCTACGACATTTTGATTTTGCCTTTTTGTTTCCTGGTAAGTTAGGCTAGGCAGTTGCCTTTTCTTATTTAAACTAGTAAACAGTAGAAATTTAAACACATTCAGAAAAGCTATAAACTCCTCATTAGCTAAACTCCAAGCCTGCATTGTACTGGTCTCCTAGTATGGCTTGTTGCAATTGTAAGGATAATTAAGATTTCAAGTAGGGAAACGGTTGTTATATGAATTGTGGACTGTGTATGTATAAATACAAGTCATATTAAATGTCATTTTTGGGTTGATTCATGATCACGTCAAAGCGATTTGGATTGGGGATTCTGGGATGTCCCAGAAACAGTTAAATAGTAGAAGATTTTCCAGTTTTACTATCAAGCATATTTACTAACTTCAGGAAGAAGACTTAAAATATGTAAAGGAAGTTTATCCTTTATAGTGCATACACTGGGCCCAAATTCCACTTACCTATCAAGAAAAATCTTCAACTCCAGAAACTTTGATTCTGTGTTACCTGACCAAAAAGGTTTTGTCTCCCTAACATCTCTTAGAAACAACAAACTAGCTAGATGTGGACAAGCATCTGAATATTCCCGAAACTTCATTTTCCAGCTCTGTCCTACTCTCAACTATTGATTTTTTTCTTTCTTCAAGAAGACCTGTCATCCATTTCTTCTCTATTGTTTATGCAGAGAGCAATGAATTTCTAGTCTGATGATATCAGTGGATTTCCAGTTTATACCTGATACTTTGTAAATTTGCCAGAGGTGCTTTTGATACTAATGTTTAATATTGAATGGTACTTAAAATAGATGTTCTGTCAAAAGTCATAAAAAGATGTTCATGTAACATCTGAATGTTCTCTGACTGAATGCCTTCAATATCTATGTGGTATGGAGTTCTGTTTCCTGAGGTTCTTGAAGTTCATGGTGGGCAGTGCAACAGGAAGATGCATTAAATCTTTAAGACTACCAAAGTAACATTTAATACATTCCTATAACCAGAGATATACATGATTCTAACAGCAGCTCCTAGATACAGTTAATCCAAATAACTCTTATAATGTTCAGTCCATAGAGGTTAATTAATTAATTTCAGTTTCTCTCTCTCTCTCTCTCTCTCTCTCTCTCTCTCTCTCTCTCTCTCTCCTTCCTCTCCCCCCTCTCTGTTTGTTTGTGTGTGTGTATCTGTTTGACAGTCTGTCAGTCTGTCTTTCTGCTTGTCTGTGGACAACTGGTGGAATTTCCTTATATCCTTCTATCATGTAAGACCTGGTGATCAAACTTGGACCATCATGCTAAGTGGCAGACATGTTTATCCACTGAGGCATCTCTAGGTTTGGGGTTATTTAAAAGAACCATTTATGTATGTACTCCTTAAAATGCTATGAAATCCTAACTCTAAGAAGTTCTTAGAACCAAAATGAAGCTATTTATATCAAACTGTAATAAAAAATAGACAAAGTCATGCTGACAGAAAAGTTATGAAAAGACACATAACGTAAGTCTATGTTTTCACAAAAGATCAGGCAGAGCAATGATCCTGCACAAAGGTCTCTACACTCTATAAGAAGCAACAAACAAACAGATTTTCAAATACAGTTGGCAAACAATTGTCTGTTTAATCTTAAACTGGCAACACCCTTTGCTACAAGGATCACTCAATGTGTATGTCATGTTCATCATTTTGCCTTCAGAAAGTAGCCCTAGCAGGATCATCTTTGAACATACCAACAGTTACTATTGAACAAATGGTCCCATTGCAGTGCTTTTATTATCTGCAGATAAATATCATTCATCAGTTCCCAAACAATCTCTCTGAGGATAGTATTCAGGCTTGGAAGTAAGATGTTTCCCACACAGTTATTTAAGATGAGGATAATGAAGTGGAGAGATCCTATAACCCAATACAAATAGTGTCTGAGAAAATGAACACTCAGTATCACAGCTCCCACCCCTCACACATGCTGATAAAGACAGAAAAAATTGGAGTAATTCAGATGGAAGTCAAGGAACACAAGGTCTGATGGCCATTATCAGAATCTAGGCAATGGCAAAAGAAAAAAGACACTACTACTCAGAGCCTCCTCCCCCAAACATCATATGGACACCCCAAACCTAGAATCCTCACATCCAAACTATAAAAGGTGCCTGGTTTGTTTTTGTTTGTTGGGTTTTTTTTTTTTGGTGTTATTTTTGTTTTGCTGTTGTTTTTCTAAGCCACCCCACTTGTGTGACTTTCTCATGGTATCTCAAGATATAGTGTAGAAGTATGGATTTCAGCTGACAGAGTTGATTGGTCTCCTGAAATGTGTTTACATTTTTCTTTATACTATCTCAAGTAAATATTTTAGAGTATTTCTAAAAAATAGCTTTTGGCATACATTGCAACTTTGATGGGCTGCAGTTCTTCATAGTAATCCAAAGTGGTCTCTTGCTCTGGTTACGGTGAACAAGATAGATTGTACTATACCACAGCCCTATACGCTTAAAGTTAATTCTGTTACAAAAATGTAAATTTTATGATGCCCACAGGAAAAGGTACTACTAATTAACCAAAGACTTTGCTCTTCTCAATCCTGTCCTGCATCATTTAACGATTTGTGCCAAAGGCAAGTTAGCAGGAAGAGGTTGGCTTGTAAAGGATAGTGTTTCTTCATGTAACACAAGGAGGCAGAAAAAGCTAAAAATCAGTGCCTGCTGATGGAAAAAGATAAAACTATTGAGAAAATAAATGGAATTTTTACCCCTCTGTTAAGATCTCGACAGCAAGAGAAAATTCAAAGATTAACAATTACTACAAATGAATTTCTGGAGATGCTTTTTAATACCTGCTTCCTTGTTTATCAGTCAGGGAAGCACTTCATTTCACAAGCACTTTTCTTATGTATCAGATTAATGTATTATGGTAATTTTTATTCTTCACTGATTTATCTGGGGCATCTAGAGCACTCTAGCAAAAGGCTGTGGTGAGCTTAATGTAGAATAAATTTTACTAGCTTACAATCAGCTCTTCTGTAGACTATATTCTATAACATTGTGCATGTGATTTTCCATTTTATGTAGAATGAAGTTGAGTTTGAAATCCTCATCTTATGTGAATGCCATTCTAATGATTGCTTCACTGAAGTAAATATAGAAAATCTTGTCATTTCAAAGGTCTTAAAAAGTGAGCATGAGTTGTATGAAAGTATATCCTAACTATATTCATTTTAAGCTATTCTTCAGGGAGAGGCAGGTTTGACTATCACTATAAATGAATATTTGTAACACAACAAATTTGATTACTAAGGTTTTATACACACACACACATACATACACATATAAGCATATTGGAGCAAACAAATTAATCATAAAATAGGTCAATTATCATTCTATAAGAAAAAATTCACCCCATTGATGGTAAGGCTAGTAAGAATTTGTTGAGTGCTCTAAAAATACTAAAAACTAAATAACACTATGAAAAAATCATATTGTGAAATGTCAAATAATTAATAATCTCCAGATATGTAATACATTTTTGAACATGTCAATAAAGGCATTTTCTGATAAAACTGAAAAGTACAATTTATAGGTTTATGTAGCTATGCTGTCCCAATGAAAAGAAATAATAAATAGCACATATTAATTATCTCTTAAACTGACCTTTTCACTTATTTATAGTAAGATGATACTGCCCAACAGCTATTATTCGAGAATGTGATCATGGATGGCCTTAGAGATTCCACTGCCAAGCCAGCATTGCTAGTGTATCACTTTCTTACAGGACTCTCTCCTCTAAAGCTCTTGGTGATGGCAGTATACATTTGTCCAGTGAATTTCCTATAGTGAGAAACCTTAGTGAATTCTCTAACACAAGTTCATAAACAAGTAAGTGGTAACACTGCTACTTCTCTGAGCCATTTGAGTGGCTGAGCTCTCTGTGGAGGCTGCTCATGACTCTCAGCATCACTTAAGGTAAGTCACCATGTCTCAGTGTCAAAAGAACTTCCATAACAGCATATTAAAATAGGTTCCAGGAATTCTGTGACTAATGACATCCAAATCATTGGAAGAACTTTTCCATCTTAACTTTTTGGGGGCCTATTCAATACTTTCAAAAATGAGGACTCATTGACTACCTAATTCAATATTCACTTGCTGCTATTGTAAATATTACCCATGAGTAATGAAAATGTGACAAATAGACAAATAATCTATAGAGTCTAATGGGCTAATTGTAAAAAACTATAATGGGAGTAAAAGGTTAAATTATGTAAATTATGTAAAAGAAAAATTATTTTGCATTTACAACTGAATCATAGATGATTGATATCTGCTTAACATTTAAATATGCTAGACATTTTTAATGCATCTGTGTAGAATTTTGGAGCCCAATTCATATATGATATAAAACATCATATCTATCATAACTCCAGGACCTAAGGTTTAGACATCATTAAGGGAGAGAGTATTGTAAGAACCCAGGGAACAGGAAGTTTGCTGTAAAATTATAGTCCTAGTAACTACATCCATAAAGTCCCATCAACACAGCTGCCTCATCAAAACCTGAACAAAGATGATGATAACAGACTCACCAAATATGATGGAAAAAGACCACGAGGCTTTAACCCAACACAAACAACTATTGACACATAAGAAATGCTAAGATTAGGATAAATAGTGCTCCCCAGGAAAAAGTACAGCAACTGGTTACCCAGTATCAAATGGTCATCTCTGAAAACCTACACATACAAGTAATATTATGCAGACTGAGCAGGAAGTATATATGTATTTAGTGTGTGTGTGTGTGTGTGTGTGTGTGTGTGTGTGTGTATACAGTTAATAAAAAGAAGCTACAAATTTGAAAGAAAATAAGGAATGGTAATTCAAAGGTTTAAAACTAGGAAAAGGGAGGTAAGAAGGTTTTAATTATATTATAATGTCAAAATTAAAATTAAAATTCATTATATTTTCTCTATGTAGTAGTGGCACCAAATTGGGGGTTCTGTATTCTACACAAGGCTGAACCACCGAACTACATACACAGACTCACAGGTTTTATTTGATTATGACAGGTAGACGTCTGCTTTAACAGTATATTTATCATTTTGCCCAATTTTTAGTCATGAAACAGAAATTTGTGTACTTTCTCTTCAGTTAGAATGGCGTTATGCTATCTGTGAGGGATAGGAAACTATTTGTGGGTTATAAACTTCATTACAAATTTAAGATTTAAAAACCCACTGTAACTTGAAGATTTTAATTCATGTCTTACATAGTTTTACAGGATGTATTGTCTTTTAAAAGTTAGTGTTTCAAGGCCATTAAGTAATGCTTTATTTTGTGCCAATATGAAAATGAAAGAATTTGATGGCAGCAAGCTGTGCTGGAAGAATGAAGCCAACTCCAGTCATGAATGCAAGGCAGTTAATCAGAATTCTAAACTCCATGTGGCTTTAGAGAAGAAAGATACTTAACTTTAGTTCTGTGACTCTAGGGGATTTGTGAAGTTCATCTGTACCACATGTGAGTTGAAAACTTACATTTTCCTTATAACTAAATACAATCTGCATATATTGTCCTATAAAGTACTTTAACTAATCACATTAGCTAAAGTTTTTAAAGTTCATAAACTTTATATATTCTAGAAGACAGACCTAGTCTAAATATAGCATATATTTAAGTCTAAATATTATATATATATATATATATATATATATATATATATATATATATATGTCCCCTCTTGCTTTCTCTCTCTTTGAATGTAGATAAAAAGATATAGAGGTAGAGGTAGAGGTAGAGGTAGAGATAGAGATAGAGATAGAGATACATAGGTATAGATATTAGCTGGTTCTTCTAAGCACAAATGTTGTTTATAGGAATAAACAACCGCCAGGTAGTGGCTGCGCACACCTTTAATCCCAGCACTTGGGAGGCAGAGGCAGGCAGATTTCTGAGTTCAAGGCCAGCCTGGTCTAGAGAGTGAATTCCAGGACACCCAGGGCTACACAGAGAAACCCTGTCTCAAAAAAAATCCAAACCAAACCAAACCAAACCAAACCAACAAAACAAAACAAAACAACAACAAAAGGAATAGACAACTGTAAATTCTGAGCTAATATTAAATACGCTTAGATCATTCAAAGTATAAAAGTAACATTGTAACCATAGAATTTTTAATTTAAAATGTTAATAATATACTTAGACTAAAATGTGTCAGCAATCTTTTAAATATATAAAATCGACTCAATACTAGTCTTCATTCTCTGTAAAATGAATGAAAACAAAATTATTGAAGAGATGATGTCTACCATTAAATGCTGTGTAATACTTGCAACCTTATAAATATGAACTTAATAAGGGTGTTAGTCACTTCTGAATAAAACTAGGTGGATGTTTATAGAGGGCATATGAAAGTAGCATGCATGCAGAATTTGAGACAACTACTTTTTGAGCATCTTTTGCAACTTATTATTATGCCAACCACATCCAAAGATTAATATATTAAATTACTTGTGTTGGCAATTCTCTCACATAAAACAGAAGGCATATCCAGTCTAAACAGATATATAGCTTATGAAAAAATAAATTATATTGCATTTTCTAAGCCATAAAAAAATATCTGAGGAATTCTGGTAGAGTAACAGAACCTAATTTTCCCGTGTGTGTGTGTGTGTGTGTGTGTGTGTGTGTGTGTGTGTGTATGTGTATGTGTGTGTTTGTGTGTGTTTGTGTGTGTGTATGTGCGTGTGTGCAAAATACAGTATGTCTACTTTTCATATGCATGTATTACAATTTTTGTAAGAAATATAGTCAATTGAATTTTTGAATTGCCTTTTAGTCTGAAAGATATCCTACTTAGAAACTCCTTTGAAAAATCTGTCATGTAATTTTTCTCATATGATTTACAGAGTAAATGAGGAAAAACTGAGATCACAATGTAAAGGTGAAATGCTCATATTTTAATTTATAAAGAAGAAATAAATGGTTGACCCCAGCCAAGGGCATACTGAACAAACAATGTCTGTAGAAGACTCTTGGCCTCTAAAATGTCAAATTGTATTAGAAATTTATAGAATCGAAACCAAATAAGATTAAATAATTTATCTTTTAAAATACAAATCTCAACTAGAACTAAAACCCCCAAAGAAAAATTTATAAGATATTTTTCAGCAGTACAGTTTACTTATTATGTGAAAATTTGAAAAGTCTTTAAAGAGATACATTCTAAACTGAGAAGAAAATAAGAGATAACCTTTAAGACAGGATATAGAAACCACTAAGTGTGTAGAAAAATGTTCATGACTAAGTTTTAAAATTTACTAAAATCTATTTTCTCAAACATTATATAAAGTATGTCAATTCACATTATATATGTGAGTACATAGGTTTTATATACAAATACATGTATGTACTCACATTTATATTATAAAGGTGACTCAAGACTATATGTTTATAATATTCTCAATTTCTGTTAAATGAACAAAATCCTGAGATATAAGAAGCAGAGAGGTTAGGGAATGTCCCCTCATTACTTTGTTAGAAGGGGGAAGCTGACATTACACAAGTATTCTGGTTATACTGTCACCTTCTAATCCACTTGAGTGAATCTTTCTTATTTGATTACTTTTGTATATATCACTATTCTTGGACTACTTACAATGATCAACAAATTATAGTTTTTAAGAGCATGTAATATTTTTTGGACATGGGCTGTCTCTATAATTCTAAAAGTTATGGAAAGAGATAGGAGACTGAAACTTATGAGGACAAGGGAATAAGACACCCCTGATCTACAATTCCAGGTCCCCAGTCAGACTAGATACAGAAATAATTCTCTTCAGCAAGCTGCTATAAGCCAGGAAAAATCATCTTCAGGGGCAGCTGCCAATGGTCTGCCCTTTAGACTTTGGCCAGGATGCCAAGCCCCAGCTGTTCAGTCAGTCTGCCCTAGACAGCCTGCTGGCAAAGAAGGCTACCATTTTAGAGGAAATATCAACTCAAACTGATGAGCCTACAAACAGCTACTTCTAGGAATGAATTAAAAGATGATAATAACAACACGGTAGCTTTTGCTAGTGTTGTTTGTTGGTTTTATTTTATAACTAAGGGAACAAATTTAAATAGTCCCTCAGATGGAACTTGTTAGTAAATAAAAATAAAAAAATCTCCTAATTCTTTTTTTTTTCCAGAATACATTTCAGATTAGCTAGAGAACAAGATGGCACTCTGAAGTGTGAATGTTGAAAGAGAAGTCTCACTGCCAAAGAAAGATGCTTGTAAGGTTAAAGGGGAATGAAAACTCTGAGAACTCTGGCAGTGGCAGCGCCAGACAAAAGCTCCATTTGAGACTGAAGTCTACAATTCAAAGTGCATGCAGGTGCAACCAATGTTGTAACAAGGGGGCCCAGTGGTCAGCTTATTCCAGGAACTCTTTCTCACCAGGCTCCTTGTCTCTTCTGATAATTTCATCTATTTTGAGTCTAAATATCTTATTAGGTCTTTTAATTAAAAAAAATTAGATTGTAACAATATCAACATTTCTTGAGCTACTACTTGAGTTAACTATAAATATGGTTTTGAAAATTTTGATGAAATTATTTCACTGAACTCAATATTTTTTCCTGAATCTTTAAACACAATTCTCTTATATTTAATTGTATAATTATCAATTTCTACTTCTTTTCTGTTTTTTAACCATTGTTTGTAGCATGTTAAATTATGTTAAGGCCAATTTTATAAAATTTAATTTTATTAAAAGAACTTCTCTTCTTTATCTCATATTCTGTTAATAGCAAATATAATGAGTCATAAATTCACTCATTGTAATTTTTATTTATAAGGAATCAGACGTTGCTTTAGCTATTTTACACTTTTAGACTTTACCAAAAAGATTAAATTTACAAAATATAGTTTAACATTTCAATCATTACTATGGTCCTATGAGTCTATCTACCAATCAATATATATTCTATCATCTATTTATTTCTCTGCCAAACAACCTACCTATCTAAATCTGTTCATCAGGATGGAATCAAGATTTCCTTAATAAGTTAGAGTGAAGAGTTGCAGAAGCAAATGACAAGATAACAGGGAGGAATCCGCCCCCCTTTTTTTTCTCCATTTTCTTCTGTTGCTGTGTCAGCAAGACTTCTTGTCTTTATATATATACTTTTTATTTAATCAACTTATTTTCCCTGCTACACTTAAATGCCAGTGTGAGTTCTGAAGTGGTCAAATTAAGTATATGAAAATAAGACTTAATACATGAGTAAAAACACTTGAGTATTTGAATATAACTGCTTGCATTTATTTGTGAACCATTCTTTGATCCTGTACATTTATTTTTTGTAAGTTATTTTAGTTTCTTCAAATTTTCTATTATTTATATAATTATTGCTTATAATATATCATATGTAATATATATGATACAGTAATATACTAATGATTAGCAAAAGGTGTCATTGCTAATCACTTAAGGATGTTGCAGCTGATTAATATGCAAGTTCCAAGTTATTCAACACCTGGAAACATTTATTTAGAACATGTATGAGTATAATGGCTAAGAATAAGAAAGGTGCATGTGATGTCACGGATCACATTCTTCAAAACAAAGCCTCCTCAGGTACAATTATGTCATCATGAAGTCAGGTTTTCCACATTCTAAAATAAACTCGTCGCCATATGAATTTTTATCTTACTGAACTATTTTTGTAGTTGTCTTTTTAACAGCTTTCTTGGAAGTGTATTCTAAATGCCTCACACTATAAAATCGAAAGATTCTCCTTTCATCTTAAGGATTGAAAATCTTGATCAATTTTTAGAAATGACTATTGTTATCTTTCATCCAACATACATTCGTCATGTACATTGAAGTTGCAAATAAAAACATGGACACACACACACACACACAGAGAGAGAGAGAGAGAGAGAGAGAGAGAGAGAGAGAGAGAGAGAGAGAGAGAGAGATTCTAGAAGTTTTGTAAAATGAAAATTTAACTTCTAAGAAAACTCAGTCTTCTCCATGTCACACGCAGCTCAGGACTCACCTGTGGGCGTGGATGTCCAGTAACCAGACAGGTCAATTCTAGAGTTTCTCCTTCCCGGATGGTATAGACCCGTTCCGAGTAGCGCTCCTCCTCGATATTACAGGCCAATCCTGAGTGCACAATCCGAACTGTCGGGGGAGCTGTGTAGTGAGGAAGAGACAAGGTACGTGAAAACCTAAGTGAATCATCTCCACATGGAAGACTAATTCTTATGAGAGCTCACCATAGCCAGACCCAACACTTTGTACTTGCCTAAGTGATTCAATATTTTCTTGGCAAAACATTGCCAACGGCTCTAACAGTCATCACAACCTTCTGAAAATGGCAAAGGGGGCCCAGAAGTGGGAGAGATTGATGCCTCTGACAACCTTGCCATTACGGGCCATGCGGTTAAGTTGATTGTTAAAATGCAAGAAGGTCTCTTTGTTTCTAAAACTAAAACTCGGAAAGCGTAAGTAACGAGACACCTGGAATGTGTAGTATTTGAAGGCAGAAGACAATTGGAAGAGGACAGGGGATTTGAACTAAAGACATAGGCATTAGTCAACTCATTTTAAAGTCTGGCGGGGCAAGTGAGGACCTAAGGGAGGTTCATGTACAGGGATAGAATGTCAGCGCAATTAGCAGCATCTAGTGCATTAGTGCAACCAATGACAGTCTCTGAATAAAAGCACGGAAGAGGGCAACAAATTATCGATGTCTTACGCTAGTCTTTTAATCCAAGAATAATTTAACACTCAAGGAGCTGTCTGAATCCCTACTCTCTATCTCACATCAGCGCACAAGACCTTAATAAATATGACTAGTTCTTGTTATATTCCCTATCACCAGCAGAAACTCCTCAAGTGATGAGAAATACTTAGCTAATCATACATGTCTACAATCAAATACAAACTGACAGCTGGGATCTTCAGAGTAGAGGCCATCGCTAGTGTTGGACACCACGGTTTTGAGAGTAATATATTTGGAGGTGAAAGAGAAAATTATCTTAACTGAAGGAAACATGAGAAGAAGATTGCCTGCATATGTAGAGGGCAGCAATCACAGACCATCCTGACAAGAATCTCTATTCTGAAAAGCAGTACAGCAGTGCCCTAAGCAGAAGCTATCAATTTCCAAAAGAAAAAAAAAAAAAAAAAAAAAGAACACTATAAGGCATGGATTGAAAAAAAACTGATAAAAAAAATCACAACTCGTATGTTTCTTGAAAATGATCTTGGCGATTCTATGAAGAAGAAAAGGACAACACTCAATTTATAAAAAATTTTCTTCTGGAAAACTGATCTTTCTAAGGGAAAAACATTTCTAACATGTAATGTTTTGACATACACCACTTAAATTCATAGGACAGTCACAGAGATGAATAAGCAAAAGGGCATACATTTTTATCTTTCTAAATTTTAGTGGAAATGGAGATAAATACACACATTTTTGGTGCAAAATTAAAACTTAAAAAGACCCAAAATATAAACAACAAGTCAAAAAGCAACAAATGTTTGTATTCTTTGCAGACAAACCTGATATTTAATTTTTAAAAATCTAGCTGCTCCCCAATATCCATCACGAGAAGTTTCAAGTCAGACTGGGAGTGAAAGTCATTTTGAGAAAGATAGTTGCAGCAGTGTATGTGGGTAGTTATTTTGCCCACAGTGCTTGCTATGAATATATTTCCTAGATAAACAGAATAACCTAGCATTTTGCAGAACACCCTGGGACTTTGCATTTTTACCATCTGTTCATGTAATTATAATGGTACTACTACCCAGCCCATAGTATCAGAAATATATCTGTAGGTCTTATAAATATAAGTATTCTTTTACTTTTTAAAATAACCAAACAATGGGAGGGGAGGGATGGCTCAACTTTTTGGAGCACTGGCTGCTGTTAAAGAAGATCTGGGTTCATTTCCGAATACATACATAACAGCTCACAATCATTTGCCACTCTAGTTTCATAGTATGTCACTATTCCAGATGAATTTGCAAATCGCCCTTTCTAACTCTGTGAAGAATTGGGTTGGAATTTTGATGGGGATTGCATTGAATCTGTAGATTGCTTTTGGCAGGATGGCCATTTTGACTATGTTAATCCTGCCAATCCATGAGCATGGGAGATCTTTCCATCTTCTGAGATCTTCTTCAATTTCTTTCTTTAGGGATTTGAAGTAGTATGTCACATCCTATTTTAGTCCCTACAAGAACCAGACCCTCAACAGATACACATATTTGCAAAATGTCCATATACATCAAATAAAAATGTTTAAAAAATAACAAAACTTGACTTGAACTTAATATCAGTGGATATGCTAACATAGAAGGAGGAATCTAGAAATAAAACATGATCACCACTATTGACAGCCAGGAGATAGATAGCTAGACTCTCCTGGGGATCCCACTAATTAGTCATCAAAGACAAACTGGTCTACCTAGAGACAACATCAACATAAGCTTCACTGAGTGAACATCTCCCCCCACCCTGTATGTGTGTGTGTGTGTGTGTGTGTGTGTGTGTGTGTGTGTGTGTGTGTGTAACAATAGTAATCACAAAGAAGCAGGCTATCAATTGGAGAGGGAGTAGGAGTCATGGGAGGGGTTGGAAGGAGGAAAAGGAAAATTGTTGCAATTATATTTTAATTAAAAAAATAACACCAATGTATAACTAAATACTTAACACCATTGTTATTTGTTTAAAATTAAAAAAATTTAAATGCATTCAATGTTCAGTTTGGGATATCGAATAGTTACTTATTTCACAACGTGTACCACTGCTTTGGACTCTGCCTAGCATTGAAACAATTTCTTGGGTCTTGTGACAGTGGATACTCTTATGATGCTCAGGATGCAATCGAGTCTCAGGCAACGTTTCCCCAAATCACTGCAGATAGTGATCAAATTTTGAATTCAATTTAGACAATTAATCCTGACATGGTTCTAATTTTAAGGCATCTGTCTAGTGTAATTATACATGTATTAAAAAAGTTAACACTCTGATGACAATAAATGCTTACAAAACAAAACAGAAAAGGTTTAAATATTAAAAACAGATATTTTCCTTAAATATCTATGCTAAATTTAGTCTTATAAATGATAGTTCACATATAGTAATACATCTAATTACACAGTTACAGGACATTCTCTCTAGACTAATTTGTACTTGCTATGTTTTGTTTAGATTTCAAATCAATACCTAGTATTGTTGTTTTTAAGATATATCTTTCAAATGCTTCGTTATGCAAATAAGCAACTTTATTTAACACTTTAAATTATACAGTAGGCAAATTTTGACATTTATAAGGGTCAATTTTCTACTATTCTCTTCTATATTTTAACACATTCTTGGAAAAGGTAGCTCTTTCTGTACTCTCAGCATGAACCCATTACCTATTCTGTGAAAGCTGTGTTAGTCTACAAGACAGTTAGCTTATGTTCCTGGTAGCCATTAAATACATTCTTAGTGTTTTAGATGCTCAATGCTAAGGTGGATACTCTGTGTGTATGTGTTAGTTACTTTACCAGAGAAAGCATAGTTGAAAGGGCTTTAGAACTCACCCACCCAAGTCAAGACATCTCTCTCTTTCTCTCTCTCTCTCTCTCTCTCTCTCTCTCTCTCTCTCTCTCTCTCTC
>NC_034596.1:62611834-62622833 GCF_900095145.1 Mus pahari
GGGAGGGAGGGAGGGAAGGAGGGGAGGAGGGAGGGAAGAAGGAAGGAAGGAAGGAAGGAAGGAAGGAAGGAAGGAAGGAAGGAAGGAAGGAAGGAAACAAAAAACACTTGTTCTTTGTTCTTTTTGACTCATTGTCTATGGAGCTAGGTCTGGAATCCTGATTCTTAGTAACTCCCAAAGTAGACCTAGAGTAGCAAAGTACTGTGAAACTATGGATAAGGTGAAGCACCATGATTAGACTAACATCAGTGGTGTAACTGCTCCAAATGCAGCAAGGAAAACACCCTCCCAGTTCAGTATCCTTTCTCCCAAACCTTTCAAGTCCCAGACAACAACTGTGAAGATACTGTCTTTCAGTAACAGTAATGGAGTAAGGAGCAGTGACATTTGAATCATGTTGGTTTATGATGGTCTTCTATTTAGGATTCCTCGTGGCTATCGGTACCCATGATCATCATGAGATCTTGGATTACCAAGTGTAATAATTTTCTTCTTTTTTCCCAGAAGACATGTATTGTCTTTTGATTTGTTCTCTTTTCTTAACAGTCTAACTTAATGTTAGTTATTTTGTGGGCTAGAGAGATTGCTCAAAAATTAAGAACACTTACTATTCTTTGATAGGACCCGAGATTTGGTTTCCAGTATTCAAGAGACTTACAACCATATATAACTTCAGCTCCATGGGATCCAACATCCTTTTCTGGCCTCCCCAGATACCCGAATGTATGTAAAATAGCTCCAAACACCACAACACAGTACACACACACACACACACACACACACACACACACACACACACACCTAATGTAATGCTACATAAATGTCACATTTAATATCTGCTACATATCGATCTGCTAATTCAGATCATAGTTATTAATGTTATCTGTTATTTAGTAAATGTTTATTAAAACTATAAAGACAACAGTTTTGTCTTTTATTAAAACACCAGCTATTAGAGTACTAGATATATTTACATCAAATAAAATTTACTACATAACAATAAAAAAAAAGAACACCATGACTTTGTCCTCTGTCTCGTTGGAAAAAGCCTCAATTCATCTTCTTGAAATTGGAGCAAAGGTTATGAGTTCCTTTGCCCTATAGATTCAACCATTAGTTTAAAATATTGCATGAGACTCAGATTCATCCAAATTTTCTTGAAGTAAACCAAATCTTATCACTTTCCTAACACTAATCATACTAGGTACCTCAATTAGAGTAATTTGTTTTTGTGCTCTATAGGTCAGACTAAAGGGGCAAACAGGAACTTTTCTTTTTATCTTGTTAAGGTACAGTTTTGAAAGTTAAAACCAATTTATATTCATTCAGTTGAAAAGAAAAAAACAGAGAATATTTCCCAATCTCAATAACCAGAAGAACATTTATCCTCTTATGTCATATGAAGCATAAAATGATACAGCAGGATGAGGCAATGCATAAAGGTTAGTGTCTATATGAAATATACTAATGTATACACAAGGTTATGTCTTCAAAGACCTTGTAGGCTACAGGAGCTGCAGGCTAGAAAAACAGACATAATTAAGCAAAATAGTTTGCTAGAAGAAAAATTGAAGAGCTATGTGGGAATAAAGAATGAAAACTGCCCGGATGAATCCACCAGGCTACATGGATTCAGTAACCTTTGACCTGAATTTGGAAAGATGCTGCGAAAATACAAAGAGGAAGAGGTTCCTGACAAAGAGCATAGTGTGCTTAAAGACGTGTGTAGTTACGTGTGTAGTTACGTGTGATTGTGCTCCAGAAGGAACCATAGGACCAAGTGGCTTACGCACTAAAGAGTAACTCACCCTAAAATTTGACTTGAGTCTGAAACTCACCAACTTAGCAATCTATGGGTAGGCACAAGAAAGATGCTTTTCGATGCCTGGGATGGATTTGGGAGAGAGAGATGGTTCGGTGTCCTGATGAAGGAGGTCTTCACTGTACCAGTGCAAAAGTAAGAGGAGCGGCCAAGAAGGCACTGAGGTTTACCCTGCCTTGCTAAGAGAAAATTCATTCATTTACTCAGAATGACAGTAAGGTGATAAAATGCTTATTCATTCCAGAGATCAATAACCTATAAAATAAAATAGGTCCAGTAAAGTAGATGGAAGGATATTGTCAACACGACATTTCCCAGAATGAATAGTTCAGTTAAAAGCTACTATCATTCTTTCAATTGACTAATTCATTTTAAATGACAAAGGAAGTGTTAAGTTTCATTACAACATTTTAAACAACTTTTGCTTTGTTGTGTCTCTTTCTTCCCTTTTCCCTCAGTCCTGGTCTTGGCTCATACCCATTCACCACCAGCATCCTGCCTCCAGTTTTCAGGTCAAATATTTCTTATTGCCTGGCTTTCTTTCAATCTTCCTCATACCATTTATTCCCCTCATGGTCTTCTTTGTAGCTTGTCGCCTCCAACCACATTAATACATACACACACTTTTATACCTACTTATAAACACTGAGAGCTGGGATCCCTATGTGAAAGACAATACATGGACTAAGACTCCTGGTGCACATCAAATTTACCCAGTACTGTGAATGCAGAGGTAGGCGAGGAATGCAGAGGAACCTCAGAATTGGACTATATAGTGGGTTTCCAGTTAACAACAGAAATAGAGTGAGATGCGGGGGGAGGGAGAGAAGAGAAGGATGTGAATATGTAATATTTGTTTATGTGAGTCATAGTCACCTGTTTGTTTTTTTTTTATACCTTTTGTTCCATCTATTCCTGAAAAGTCACAATGTCATTTTTCTTTACAGTTGCATAAATTTCTATCTTATGTACTACACTGAGAAAAACAACTTAATAGAAGGTACTGTCTTAGTCACCTAAGAGTGCACATAACTGAGAGGAGAAGCCTGAAATGAGTGGCCCTCTACTGAACTCATTGAAGTTTGTTAGAGTGAAGAATTTGATGAAAAATGTTTTAAACTTTAAGCCTTTTCATCTAAAATGTGCACTTCCTGGAGTTCATGCTGTTATAATACAGCAATCATTTTGGTATTTGTTATTACTCCTTTAAGAACCCTAAATGAGAGCCTTATTCTTGAGTAGAGAGCTTCAGTTCCTCATGAAGTTGCTCTGCCCCATTCTAGTTGATTGCCACTAGAATGTTGGCTCACCACCAGAGCAACTCACCGTAGGCTCCTGTAGCACATAAAGTTTTCCATGAAACACATCTGAATTTAGGCTGGCCAGGTTCCCTTGTCTTATTAACTACAATGGGTCAGTAAATCGGTATGCATAATCACCCCTCACACACTGTAGGAGAGAGCCAAGGGGAATTAGAGGAGGAGGGGCATAGAGGAGGAAATTTGGGAAGGCAAACAGGGTACAGAAGAGAGAAAACTGTTCTCACATGACTAGAGAAGGTAGAATCAGCACATATTCTTTTTCATTCTTCCTCCTATCATTCACTTTTGCTCATGAAAATCAAACACAATCATATTCAGAATTCCCTTCCATTTTACAATTGATTTAAGCTATCATAGTCTTTTCTAAATTGAATTTCATTTTCTACATCATTTTACACTTAGCTAAACAGCGTTACTGACAATTGATCTCCTTATTCCACCCCTCCCGATGTAACATGTGTGCACAATACTCCTGGGACACAGTAGTGTCTGCTCTTCCGCTCTGCTCTCCTTTTCGTTTTCAATACTGTGTGAAAGTTTTGCCTAGTCCTCGCCACACAATTATCTTATAACCTGTCTTTTAAATGTGCTAGAGGTCCTGTGCAGGGAATTCCAAAACTCCTTGACACTTAGTTGCCCTCAGACTAGTGGCAGTACATAATTCTTTTATCATAAACACTGACTGATACAGAGATCGAGAATATAAAAATTTAAGGAAAAATAAAGATCTTAGTCTTGGATGCTACTGATGAGGAGTCTAATGACTGGGCAGTTGGCAGTGGTCATGAAGATGCAGACTGTTTAATAACCAAATAAATGAAATCTCCACAGCAGACCATGGAGTACTGAAAATCAAGAGGTAAGTGATTGAACAACAGCAACAGAAACAATTAAGCATGTAAGGCAAGGAAAAGAGATAGGCTTTACCAAGTCCAGGAAGTGGAAGGGAATCAAGGGGAATATGTGCTTCAGAAGTTACCCAAAGGGCACATTTTTGACAGGGTTGTCAATTAAGACGAGAGGAGACAAACCATCATCACCCCTGAGAGTTTAGATGTGCCAGTGGATTTTGAGTAGCTGCAGAGAAGGAATATCAAAAGATGAATGAAATGAAGTCTGACTGAGAAAAAAAAACACGCTTGGTAGGGCAAATTATGACAGCATAAAGTAAAACAGCCATTGAGGGTTAGCAATACACACAAACAAACAAGGAGCAATAAGAAATAGTACAACAAAATCACACCGCCATCTTAGAAGTATAACTAAAAAACATACCACATGTTTCCACTTGTTTGCCAACACAGCAGTTCAAAGACACTTTTATTCTTCTCTTAAAATAATGTTCCCTAAATATCTATTGTGTTTCTTTCTTTCCTTTTATTCTTGGACATGTTCAGCTTGCATCGACTTCTTACCAGACACAACATTTCTCAATGCTTTCTAATCACTTCTGTAAAAGAACAGGCAATCAGGATTCATCTCCACAGTATGTAAATAGAGTACATCTTACTGATGTAAGAAGAGAGCAAGCACAACAACATATATCTTCTCATCAGCAGGCCTACTTTTGTTTTTCCTTTTGATGATTAGAAATGACCGTGGACATTAGTAAGGAGGCTATGTGGATGCTTGGTTAGCTCACTCTTTGCAGTTTGCCTTCTGTCCTGTTAGTATTTGTAAAGCCAGAGTGGAAGTAAAGCACCCTACTTCAGTGGGGATTTTTTTGTCTTTGGTCTTGGTTGCCACTATGTTTCTTTTCTAGTTTCTCAGTCTTTGTTGACCCAATTCTACTTCCTCTGCAAGGACCTTTTGGAACACCACATCCATCTAATATTTCAAAGCAATGTAAGTGACATTTTCCCATGCAGTACGCACTACAGCAGTGGAAACAGACAAATATCCAAACATGCACAAGGGAAGACATCAATTTAAATAGTGATGGCTTTCAATAATTATCTCAAAAACGGGGCTAACCTCTGCCGTTATCCTCACTCCCGAAATCTCCACAAGGCAATGTTCTAATATACAAATAACACAAACATTGGTTTAAATCTGACTTTAGTTCACTTTCTTTTTTTTTTTTTCCTTTCACTTGTTGCTTGGACTTAAACAGTTTAAGAACCAGTGTGAGCTTGTCCCTTTTCTCTATGAGCTTTAGCTCACCCTCCAAATGAGGTTAATACTGTGTTCCTGTTCACTAGAGAAAATAAACATTCTAAAGTTTCTAATTTATAAAAGATAAAAAGAAAGAAGTAAGAATATATTGATCACACACAATTTAATCAAAAGATTGTTCTATTCTCATGGCTGTGATGAAAAACTTTGTGTCAGATTTTGGATATTTTGTATTAATCTCTTCAACATTGTTATTAATAAGTTGAATCATCCAAGAGATTCCAGAGCTCAAAGGCAAATAAGAAATTTCCTCAGTTGAGAATTCTTTGTTTAGCTTTGTACTCCATTTTTAATGGGGTTATTTGAATATGTGGAGTCCAGCTTCTTCAGTTCTTTGTATATATTGGATATTAGTCCCCTATCTGAATGGCTGAGAAGCACCTGAAAAAATTTTCTACATCCTTAATCATCAGGGAAATGCAAATCAAAACAAACCTGAGATTCTACCTCACATCAGTCAGAATGGCTAAGATCAAAATTTCAGGTGACAACACATGCTGGCAAGAATGTGGAGAAAGAGGAACACTCCTCCATTGCTGGTGGGATTGCAAGCTTGTACAGCCATTCTGAAAATCAGTCTGGTGGTTCCTCAGAAAATCGGACATAGTGCTACCAGAAGATCCAGCAATACCTCTCCTGGGCATATACCCAGAAGATGTTCCAACTTGTAATAAGGACTCATAGCAACCTTATTTATAATAGCCAGAAGCTGGAAAGAACCCAAATGTCCCTCAACAGAGGAATGAATGCAGAAAATGTGGTACATTTACACAATGGAGTACTACTAAAAACAATGAATTTATGAAATTCTTAGGCAAATGGATGGACCTGGAAGATATCATCCTGAGTGAGGTAGCCTAATCACAAAAGAACTCACTTGATATGCACTCATTGATAAGTGGATATTAGGCCAGAAACTTAGAATACCCAAGATACAATTTGCAAAACACATGAAAATCAAGAAGAAGGAAGACCAAAATTTTGATACTTCAATCCTCTTTAGAATAAGGAACAAAATACCCTTGGAAGGAGTTACAGAGACAAAATTTGGAGCTGAGACAAAAGGATGGACCATCCAGAGACTGCCCCACCCAGAGATTCATACCATAATCAGCCACCAAAAGCAGACACTATTGCATATGCCAGCAAGATGTTGCTGACAGGACCCTGATATAGCTGTCACTTGTGAGGCTATGCCAGTGCCTGGCAAATACAGAAATGGATTCTCACAGTCATCTATTGGATGGAACACAGGGCCCCCAATGAAGGAGCTAGAAAAAGTACCCAAGGAACTGAAGGGGTCTGCAACCCTATAGGAGGAAAAACAATATGAACTAACCAGTACCACCAGAGCTGTCTCTAGCTGCATATGTAGTAGAAGATGGCCTACTCGGCCATCATTGGGAAGAGAGGCCCCTTGGTCTTGCAAACTTTATATGCCCCAGTACAGGGGAATGGCAGGGCCAAGAGCTGGGAGTGGGTGGGTAGGGGAGCAGGGCAGGGGGAGGGTATAGTGGACTTTCAGGATAGCATTTGAAATGTAAATGAAGAAAATATCTAATAAAAATTGTTTAAAAAAAGAAATTTAAGCATAAAACTACTGGTTTCTTCTTAGCAGGTAGCCAATAGCATGTACAGTTTTTTTTAATTTGATATTTTCTAATATCAAATCAAATCAGTATTGCCATCAAATCAAAAGTGATATCTATTAATCATTCTAGTGTTAAAAAGATGCATCATATGAAATAATGTTGAACATTAAGAAAAGAATTGTTTTCCTATAATACAACATCAAAAATTAAATGTAACAAAAATTAAAATATAACAAAAATGAAAGTTATCTTACAAAACGTCACTTACATGTGTCATTTTAAATCAAAGCTTTGCAAATTTTACCAAATACATTTTTTATGGTTTCCCTCTATTTCTTTTGAAATATACTTCATTTTTTTCATTAGTGTTACCTTTTAATATCTAAAGCCAAACCTCAAACTCATTTGTATGTTTCATAGAAGAGATCTACACATATAAATGACAATAAGTCTCCTGCATTCATTTCAAGCTTAAACCTAGCCAAGTGTCAACTTCTTTGACATGTGAGCTAGAGAAGAAATGTGGCCAATGAAGTCAGTCATAGGCAGGCCTGGCTATACCTACGATGATGCCCCCTCTAAACCTTCTACATTCATCCCATCATTTCCAAGGGAAATAATATTTGGATTTTTTTCATGCCCTATTGGAGAGTACATCACACATGCAGTTGATCAAATGTTCAGAAGGAATTGAGTGTGTTCAGCAGAAAAATCAAAAACGAAAACAAATGTGAGGGACAGCAGAGCTTCCTATCCTTGGGTAGGAATATGATATGTCTATGTGAGCTCTGGTTTCACATGAGACCATCCAGAACATCCTGGTTTGTCTCTAGCTCATGGCTATATGGCTGCCCTTTAAATGAAAAAAAAAAAAAAAAAAAAAAAAAAAAAAAAAAAAAAAGAGAGGCTGGCATATGGCTCAGTTGTTAAAAGCAATTACTGCTTTTTCCAGAAAACTGAAGTTTGGTTCCCAAGACTCACTTCTGACAGCTTCTAAGCACCTCTTACTTCAGCTTGCAGGGGATCCAATGACTCCCACTCATATATACATATCCACACACAGACCCATAAGTCCAGACATATACACAACTTAATTTAAGTCTTAAACAAATGTAACTACTCCAATATTTTGGAAAGTAGGTCAATGAATGACTATCACACAAAAATCAAATAAATGTTTGTTTGTTTGTTTTAAATTTAAGATAAACACAAAATAGCTGTCCTGTTATTCATTGGACACCTACACACAGCGAAGGGAAAAGACTGTTGTGAGACATTGTGAGTGTCTAGATCACAAAACATTCAATAAGTGTTTAAGGGATCTCCTTGCATTCAAAAGGAGGCAAAATATCAGAAGCCATATATCATTTGGTCCATGCACAGTTTTTAGAATCAAATCTTTTTGTACCTCAGGAATTGCTACCATTACAGTAAGAGACGTGGTATCAGATGCATAACATCATTTTTCTTGGCTGAAAGGAATGACAAGATATTTATACTTCCCTTAAAGTTAGAGGTTTTCTGCTTCCTTTGAAATAATGACAAAGCCTCAGCATACAATAATCAAAATGATGTTACTCCCATTATTTTCCAACTCTAATCACAAATTTAGTATTTAGAAAGAACCATTCTTTCTCTCAGCCCATCTCATCAAAAACAAATGAGATTTATTACAAAATGTACCAAAAATGAAAACTTCAATTTGCTTTTCCAAGAGTGGCAATATCACATGAAAATAGCACAATCTGGCCTACTAATATCTCCAAAGCCCCCTTCCATTGAGAAATTGCAACCACTTTCTGTGACAAGTTCAAAGGGAACAAGTTCTTCAGCAAATTGGGTCAATGAGATTAGACCTCAGAAGAGCAGAAGCAGCACCATCAGGATGCTTACTACAGTCTAATCAATCAGAAGCACAGTTATTGCAGACCAAGACTGAGGTAGACTCTAGTGGGAAGATGCTTTCAAGAACTCCAAGTTCAAAAACCACTAAGAACTTGTTCTGATGATCTCTAGTTCTCTCTCAAACTCTGAGAAACATGTTTTTATTTCCATATGACTATATGAACACTGCAAGATACTGTAGCGACTTGCCAAGGCATTGTTTTCTCTACATTCCTCCCTTACACTACCAACAAATTTCATTATTTTATTGGTATTCTATTCATTTTATTGATGTTCTACTCATTTTAGTACAATGCATTCTAATTTTAAAGCTTTAGATTTTTCTCTCTTGGATTTAGGGTTTGAGAATAAAACTCAGAAAAATCAAAAATTGTTATCATCTATATTCTTATACACAAACAACAGTTTATTAAATACTTCATGTCACAAGAGTTCAAAGTGAATAACTTGTCTAAATTACACAATGTAAGATGCAAGTATTTATCAGTAAGCGTTATCACTCAACTCTTAAGTTTCTCAAATATCAATTTTAACTATTTGATAGAAATGAACACAGTGATGAATTGCCTGAATTCTCTGCTCAAATACCGTGGTTACATTAATTGAGGATGAGACATTGAAATTGCAGGACGTGGGTTCATGACATTCCCTGGAAACTCTTTTACCTGCCTCCCCCAGGGATCAGTCACTAATTTCAACTATACAGTTTTATTTTGCCTTAGTTATTACGAAGTACTTAATAGTAATGATGATAAAATTTATATATCCATTTTGTATGGGTAGAATGGTATGTTTTCCTGGAAGTAGGTTTGCAAATGCAATTTAAATTATTAAATGCACACAGCTTTGGTTTCATCTCTGAGGAAATTGATCTGAAGAGACAAATTTCAAATAAAGATGTATTGATAAATGCAGCCATTTCATATTCATGAAAGGTTGAACTGGAAATATCAGCCTATATACAAATCTATATTTATATCCCCAAATATATCGGTGGACAAAATACTTGCATTGTTTAACTTTCAAAAGTACAGCCTGAAGAAGTTTGTGAACCATAAAGAGTTTAAGGCAGCACTGCGGGTATCAATCAAGACTATAAATACATATGCCTCGTTTCAAATTCTCACTCTGATATCAACTGTGACATTACACAAAAACTTGACTTTTCTATGTCTTTATTTCTCTCTTTGTTGTAAAGCAATTGCATTTTAATTGTCAGGAAGTGAGGCTCCTTAAGATTAAGTAAGCAACTATGTCTCAGGAAGTTCCTAAAGCTTACAAGATTCTTATCTTCTCAAGAAGTAGCAGCTCTTCCAGAGACTCTGGCCTGTGAAGCATGTTTCAAGCTGTCAAGAGTTACAGTTTTCTTGAAAACTTATGCAGAAAAGTGGGCTTTCAGGTGATGATGCTAACTTTCAGTCAAACAAGCTCCTGTAATTTCTCACTTGCAGTAATTTAATGCCAATAAACTCATTAGTTTTTCAGTATGGCCCAATTGGTGGAACCACTACTTTGTTCTGTCATTGGTCCCCTAACTAAGGCGAGTATAATTTTGTCCAAATTCTCCAGAAGAGTTATACAGCTATCTGTAAAACTAATTAGTGATTTTTACTTTATCTTTGTTTTATGATATGGTAACTAGTTTTCCGTGTAACTGTGGTAAAGAATTGGAAAAAGGTATAATTTGTGAATATATTGACATTTGTGCACATATAGACTTTATGTAAAGATAGGGTATTCCATGAGAGTTCTAAGAGAATGTTCTAAACAAAATGATTAATAGAGATAATGAGACAAAAAGTAGAAATAACCATAGCTGTGACTTTATTTTTGGAAGATTAATTAAGCCCCAAATGTTATTAGATATTAAGCAGTCTATTAGATTTAAAATAAAATATGGAAAAATCCATACATTTTCTATTATGAGTGCAAACTGACACACATTGTTCACAAAGAAAGAACTCCTTAGAGCTGTAAAGAGAAGTCAGCACTTAAGACCACTTGCTATTTTCCAGAAGACCTAAGTTTAATTCCCAACACTCATTTTGGGTGATTCACAGCAAAGGGTTAAATCCTTCTTCAAAGAATCCAAAATTGTCTTCTAGCCTCTAAAGTTACCTATCCATGTATGGCAAACTCTCTCTCTCTCTCTCTCTCTCTCTCTCTCTCTCTCTCTCTCTCTC
>NC_034596.1:62622893-62638474 GCF_900095145.1 Mus pahari
CACACACAGAGACACACACAGACACACAAACACACACACATCACTTTTAAAAAAGAGAAAACACTTTACAAATTATTGTTAATAATAAGAATAAAAACAAACTGTGTGTCTAAAATGCCTGTCTGAAGAATGTTAATGCTGATGTTTTTCAGGCATTTACTTTCATGATCCTAATGTAAGAACTGATTCCTTGTAGGGTATAAGGAGAAAAGTTCACAGTGAAACTGTAATGGCTCACAGATACTTATATAAAAGCAGACACTGTGGTTAAAAAGAAAGTTCAGGTTAAAACACTGAGCCAAAGAGGATAAATGAAGCTTGTAACTTGGTATAAAGTAGGCAAGCTGATACTTCAATCCCATTTTGAAGGGGGAAAGAAATAATCACGGGAGGCAGAAGGAAGAGGGACCCGGGAGGGAGGGGGCTGAAAGTGGTGTGGAGGGAGACAGGAGAGAAGCCCAGAGGGCCAGGAGAACGAATGGAAATATTCATTGCATTGGTGGGTCCAGCAGGGACCTCTAGAAATTCCCAGAGACCTGGGCTATGAGAGGCTCCCAGGACTCAACGATTTACAATGAATGATCAAGCTCATTATGGTTTGAACCATGCCTCTGTTCAGTTCCCATGCCCATTAGAGCACATCACTATCATATGTTGTCATTTTGCATTCAGTGCACTTCTCACCTTTTCAAGAACTTCTTGCCAAAATGCAACACAGGAGTTTTATGTTATTGGGGCAATTCAAACACTAACTAAAGCTATGGAAAATTTAAACAAGGAGAAAAGAACTGAGTTTCTCCCTTGTACTTTTCCTATTTTATTCTCTACTTGCTGCTTTTCTATCATGTTTCCACTTATTATGCCTCTCTCCCCACCACTCCTTTTCTTTCACCTTCCTGCACCTGGCCTGCTTAAGCCTTTCCAGCCCATTTTGCTTTCATGCATATTCTATTATTTTTCCTACCATGATCTTTTAAAGCTGTTGCTTTCTAACTTACATGGAGATATGTACATATGAAAACTAGTAGCTTTCTAATACACTACCTTTCTTCTGCTCAATTGCCAATAATAAAAATACTTATGAGTTTGAATGATTTTATGTAGATACCTTTCTTTAATTAAAAATTCTCCAACAAGAGTTGAATAGTTCAATGCGGCTGGATTACTGTCTTGATATTTGAGTTGGAAATGCTAGTAGACACTCTTGGGTATTTTTGTTTTTCTTATTCATAAAACTAAGATGATTGTCCTTTCTAAACCATACTGGTCTGACATGAGAGCAAAATCTAGGGTTAATGACAGTTCCTGGTTTATGGCACTTCAAAGTTACTTTTGTTGTTGGAAATGTGTCATCTTCATGTATGAAGTATATGTCTAAAAATATTTGTATCATTGAGTGTTAGGATCATTATATTTTCTTTTTCTTTCTTTCTTTTTTTTTAAATGTTTTTCGAGACAGGGTTTCTCTGTATAGCCCTGGCTCTTCCTGGAACTCACTCTGTAGACCAGGCTGGCCTCGAACTCAGAAATCCGCCTGCCTCTGCCTCCTGAGTGCTGGGATTAAAGGCCTGTGCCACCACGCCCAGCATATTTTCTTTTTCTAATATATTTTATTAACTTAAGAATTTCACACATATTTTGATCACTTTCATCACAATAATTTTTATGCAAGAATCTAAAAAGCTAGAAAAATATTTGAAAGTACAAAGCCAACAGTATACAACCACAAATAAAACAAAATGATAAAAATCTGTCATCAGGATTGGAGAGATGGCTCCGAGTTTAAGAGCACTGGCTGCTATTTCATAGGCCTTGAGTTCAATTCCCAGTAACCACATGGTGGCTTACAATCATGTACAATGGGATCTGATGCCCTATTCTGGTGTGTCTGAAGACAGTGACAGTGTACCCATACACAATAAATAAATAAGTAAATAAAAAAATTAAACAAAATCAAATCAAAAATCTGTCATTAAACTAAAGTGGTCTTTTTTGATAATGGAATGAATGAAAAATGTTACTAAATTTTTCTGCTAAATTTTGGCAATCCAAAAAGAAGTATGGACAATAACTCCTTAAGGTAAATAGTTGTAATTTATTTAATGTCACTAACCATTTAATGTCACTAACCATTTCTAATCAAAGTAATTATTAATGAATGATTAGTTAATGACTACCAAATTTGTAATCACTGAAGTTACAAAAACAATAGGCTTATTTCTTATTTGTAACAAAAATTAATATTAAAAAAATCACATGTGAGTACCCAGTCCTTACAAAATGTATTTGATTTTGTACAATGACTCAAGAAGGGTCAAGTATATCAAACACCAAAAATAAAGCAGAAATGAAGAAAAAAGTTTAAACTATGATTAAAACACTGTTCACTACATTGAATAACAAAAAAATAAATTCTCGAAAACTGACAGAAGCCAGGAATGGTATTATGCAGATGAATACTCCATTTTAATTAAGGGCTGAGAATAAGAGACCTGAGGGTCTCATTCCGGAGCTGTTTTGACATACATCAAGCATCCCTTAATTTACAGTGAAAGGTCTGTTTGACACATTCTCTTGCCTCTGTGTTCCGACGAGCTATCAGTACTATTAAGTGCTGTTTTGTCGTTGACCTACATTAATATATCAAATAATGACAGCAAGTTAATGAATGAGCATCATAATAATTCAGATCGCAAGCTCCAGCTGAATAGTTTACAGCATATCTCAACTGCAATGTCGTCCAAACACTTGCCCCTTCCTTACTCATCAGACAACAGAAACTGAAAAAGAAATAAAGGTAATGATAAACAGCCAAATGAGCTTTCGTGATATTTTTTAAGTCAGGATCTAGAAAAGACTTAAATCAACTGATTCCAGAAATGGGCTTTCTTTTAAAACAAGTAAGATGAAAATATGTTTTCAGAAATTAAATATAGAAGCATGGACATGATATAAATGTACATCTTTAGGAAAAATCTCTAATCACATGGATCAAATATTTGTCTCATAGTTTTTCTTCATGATTGAGATAAAATTATACATGTGACCTTTTGAAAATGACCGCTAACAAGGGTTCTCTAATCTTTTTTTCCCTGTTTAAAATTTGGTTTCCTTTTTGAGATTATATGTACAATATTTCCCCCCTTGTGTGTGTGTGTGTGTGTGTGTGTGTGTGTGTGTGTATGTCTGTGTGTTCCTAATACATAAACAATACCACTCAGTATATATAATGTTACTTGTATGTGCATGCTTCCAGACTGGGCAATCACGGACATCACATTGAGAACTGCATGACTTACTATTTTTCAGCTTCTACACATTGTCATTGTGTAATTTTGAGAAAAATATCAGTGTACAAGGGAAATCATTTGGGAGCATCAAGGTGACTATAGTGATTAATTAGTTAAGCTGAAAGCGCAAAGAACATTAGTGACAAATGATCAAAATTTTGTGAGGTTTTTGTTGGTTCTTTTTCTTTTGAATCGTTTTCTTTATTTTTTATTTGATATTTTCTTTATATACATTTCAAATGTTATCCCCTTTCCTGGTTTCCCCTCCAAAAACTCCTCCCTCCCCCTGCTCCCCAACCCACCCACTCCCACTTCCTGGCCCTGGCAGTCCCCTATACTGAGGCATAGAGCCTTCACAGGACCAAGGACCTCTCCTCCCATTGATAACTGACTAGGCCATCCTCTGCTACATATGCAGCTAGAGCTGTGAATCCCACCATGTGTTTTCTTTGGTTGGTGGTTTAATCCCAGGGAGCTCTGGATGTACTGGTTAGTTCATATTGTTGTTCCTCCTAGGGGGCTTCAGACCCCCTCAAGCACCTTGGGTCCTTTCTCTAGCTCCTTCACTGGGGACTCTGAAAGAGACCCAGAGACACCTGGTTTCCGAGATACATGGTCCAGGAAATTGAGAAAATAAATCCTGTGCTCCTTAGAGCTGCTATGCACCTGTAAGTGGTTAAGGAGAGCAACCGGTTTCCTCCCTTTTCCAGGTCTCCAGTCACCTGGGGTTTTTCTTTCTCTTTTCCTTTCTCTTACTTTTCCTTCCTTTTGTTATTCTGTATCTCTTCCTGTTTCTTTCCCTTCTTTCTTGTTTTCTTCCCACTTTTACCCCCAGATAGCACGGTAAATAGTAATTTAAACCTCCCCAAATAAAAGAAAATTATGTTGGGATTTACAAGAAAGATGTCTATTTTATGAAATTTAATATTGAAAGAGAAAAGGATGGGTACAAAATCTGAATCTTGTTTTCTCATAGTCATAAATCATCTGTATTTTTCTTGGAAGAAAATATATACTGAAGGGTTTAAGATTGTCGTGAACATCTATTCCACTATTGAGAGGGATATCTCTCTATGTCTCTTTCTCTGTCTTTCTGTCTCTATGTGTCTGTGGGCCCCTACCACTCTCTCTGTCATTTGACCAATGCACAGTATTGTACCAGTATCACTTATCATCAAAACTTTTAAGGGATGGTGACTAACAGGGATATTTGGAGAAGAGACTCAAAGCTACCTTGAAATATCACTGTAAGCTGTGACTTTTCTATGCAGCACACACACAATACAACTAAGTATACAAAGATTAAACTAAGGGAAGTGATAGGAGAATGTACTGTACCTCCTATGCATTTTGATGCTTTTATTTTATCTGCAGAGTTGAAACAGTCACATATATGAACAGGACACCATAATCAATACTGGGAATCTTAGACATTTGCTCATGAAGTCTTTTATGTCACAGACATAGCCAAGGTCACAGCAGCGAGCGAAGGCTTTGTTGATATTTTCAGTTGTCATTTAATTACTATCTTTTTGACACAGCTGGTATTCAATATAGCATCATCAGCATCACATGTAATAGCTCCTGCAGATTTTATTTTCAAGTGGATGTCTTACCCAAATGATGCATTCCATTTCTGCCTGTCATCCATTGATTGCCCTAAAGCCTGGTAATTGAAACCCAGCCGTTGCCTGCTAAGAATATCAGTGCTCAGTGCCAGCTTTCTCCAACCAGAGACTGTTATTCTCCTATTCTGTGGCTTCCTCTGTGTTAGACACTGACCCAGTGAGAACTATTACAGCTAATTAACCACCCAATAGTATTTACCCTACACTGGTTTTATCATTACCAGAGAGAGTAAAATTAAAAAAAAAAAAATAAGAAGGATGCAGAGGCCCTACACAGGACATTGCAGTGCTAAGCCTACCACTATCGTCAGTCTGATTCTTTCTCTCTCTTTTAGCCTAGAAAAGTATTATGTTATTACTTTCATCTTCTCTCATGGTTATAGCTATTGATTAGACATTCAGAAAAATGCTATTATTTAATCATTGAAATTTAACAATTTATTTTAGGAGACCTTTTCAGTCCTAGAGTTTATGATGTTAAAACTGCATGCTCTCAGAATTAGTTACAGTATTTGTGCTTCAATACTAAAAACTGCCTCCCCCACCATACTGAATTTCAAATGTAATAGTAAACTGAGGGAAGAAAGCAATAGAGTCAGAGATTCCAAAATACCCCATATGAAGAGTCTTTTCTGTTAACATCCTTCTATTTGGAATGATTCCCTGTCACCGCAGAAACAGACTCTGACAGACATGCCATATGTTATAGAGCATATGCTTTTAAACCATCCCCAGCAGGAATTACCACAGGCAGCAGAGGAACCACTTGCAAGAGGGGAAGCTAAGAGATTCGACATTCAAATGGCTGTTTTCTCTAATATGTATATATTTAAAAAGTTTTATAAATTGAGGACATTATCTACTAGTTTTAAAAGTAATTTTCTGAAGTAATTTATTTTGTTTTTTATTATTGTTTTTACAATAATAAATGAAAATGAAGCTCACTGTGAATGTAAGGCAGACAAGCAATACATCGGGATGGAGATACTGCACTATCAGATGTGTCTGATATTCTCTGCCTTCAGTGGTTTTGCTTGATTCATGATGGTTTTAGGCTCTATGAAAATTATGCTTATTTCCTTCAAGTTTTCTAATTTTTAAAATTAGCACAGAAATCAATGGCTTCCATTTTGGCATTTTCATAAGGACATTGTTTTTGTTGAATTTCCTCTACCTTCCTGTCCTCCATCACTCTGCTATCTTCCTGTCATTTACAACATTTCCCCTCAAAGACTCGCTTTTGCTTTCATATCACAGGTATTCTATTACTTGATTCCACCTTAAGATCTCTCATTCCCTGCCATTATCTCCTTTATAGTTTAATAACCCCACCTCCAGTTACATCTACTTTTCTGCAAATTGTAATTTCTTTTTCTTTACCTGATAAGTATTTTTTTTTCCAGAATCATGAGCCATTGTGGGAAGTATGTGCTCACCTCCGACATCAGCCAATCACAGTGCCTTCATCTCCGTCCTCCATCACCACTGATACCACTAGTACTATCCTCCCCTACAAACTGACCCTCATTCTAGAAATACTAATAAAGTATTTAAAGTTCCCACAAAAACAAAGAAAGGGTTATTACAGCTGTGTGATGATGTTTCTGTGGACAGAAACATTCTGAAGAGTTAGATGTACTCTAATTACTAACTTACCCTTTGTCCCAGGATAGTTATGCGATGTGTGACTCATGATGATACTTTGAAGGAGAGTTCCAAGTAAAGGTCTCAACTATAATTATCTTAAATGATTCGTGGCTAGGCTTGATTGACAGATACGTTAAAAATAAATGATTGATTTCTTACACAAAGTAAAAGAGAAAACGAAGCTGCCTGAGACTTAAAATGAATTAATAAGCATCAGCCCTGGGAATGATGAAAGTGGTCTATAACACAGCTTCGAAAGTTGAAGCTATCAGAGGCATGGGAAAGAACGAGCCAAACAGGGAAAGTATCAGAAAGAAATGATAAGAATGAAAGCATGCACCAGTCAGAATATGAGAAAAGTAAATCTTCAATAACTGGGGACAGTGCAATTTAGCAGACACTTAATTGGGAAGGGATAACACATTTATTAAGTTCTGTGATGGGCACAAAAATGCACAAGGCATTTTGTCTTCCAGAAGCTCACAGGTTAGGCGAATCAGACAAGTTGCTGCTGCCTATGGGCCTGCTAATTCATATTCGTAAGGCATATTAGGGAGGAGGGATGTGAAATACCATCTGATGGGCATGCCATGGCCTTGGTATTCATGAACTTAAAACAGCTGCAACAGCCTGTATAGGACCTGCATAGACTGAGCTAATAAACACTCAGGCACAGATTAGAGGCCTAGTGGAAGGCTGATGGAGAAGTCATCATCCTCAGAGAGGTGGCTACTTTTAAATAGCTTGTGGTCAAAGGGATAGCTTCACATCTGTGTTCCAATCCATGGGTCACAAAGCAAGAGCAAAGCAAAGCCCTCATAATGTGGGATGAAGACTTGGCAAGAGGGAAAGAGATGGGGTTGGGGAGCACAGGCTAAGGGGTGATTATGACCCGTATATTATGTATATTATGTACATGTGTACTAGTCTCTTTTCTGTTGTTGTGACAAAACACCTGGACTTTTAAAAGTCAAGTAGGAAAGAGAGGCTCTGTTTTAGCTACTGATTCCAGGTTACATACTATCAGCGTGCGGGAGTCATTGCAGTAGAAGCTTGACACAGCTGATCACATCCCATTCCCAGGCAACAACAGGGAGAATGAATGCATGCATGCTCCTCGACTTGCCTAACTGTCTTCATCACCCTGTGTGGGGTCAGTCACAAAGATGACATCTGCTTTCTTTTTCTTCTTGTTTCTTCATTTCGCCAGAATACTTAACAAACCAGGACCGACCAACAGTGAACAATAACAACCAGCAACCCATTAACAACCATCCACTGACCATGCCCCTCAGGGCCTTAGCATTTCTATACCCTCTCAAAAGTGCAAAGGAAAGAGGTCCATGAATAAAGTCAGGGCTGGAAAGGGGGCAGAATTATCATTAGGCTGCTTTCTGTTGAGTTCCTTAGAATTAATAAAATCTTGTGTTCTGCTTGGTGCAGTAGGTCAAATATAAGTGCCCATATAAAAAAATGTTTAGTGAGAAGAATATAATTACTCTGATACACACACACACACACACACACACACACACACACGCGTGTGTGTGTGTGTGTGTGTGTGTGTGTGTGTGTGTGTGTGAATCAAACCATCACAATCTCTATCTATCTATCTATCTATCTATCTATCTATCTATCTATCTATCTATCTATGATTTGAGTGTGGCAGTTCATATGACCCCAGTTCCTGGGAAACAGAAAGAAGTGAACCCTTTAGCAAGCTGGATAGTCAGCTAAAGAGAGAGACCACAGCTAAATAATATGGTGGAAAGTGATTGAGGACAACCACTACCTCTGGCTTCCACAAACATGCACACCTACGTGACAGCCATCTGCCCACACATGCTAAAATGCATACATACATGCATGCATATGTTATATGTGCACATGTGTGTGTGCCCCCCACAAGCACACACTCCCGCACACATGCACACACATACACAAACACACACAAATCCTTTGAAAAGTACTGTTGTGTATTTACAGGTAAAATGATATAAGATAGGGGAAGAATAAAAAGTACCACTAAGCAATGATCTGAGGGTCTTTCTGATATACAGAATGAACTGAGACTGGCAAGATGATTATGACTTTATTGGACACAAAGAGGAGAGAAGTATATATTTCAAGTAGAAGGAGTAAACTATAACAAAGTTTAGAGATAAACTGGATAAAGATTTTTCTGAAGAATATTTAAAGGCATGGCAACAAGACAAAATGAGGGAACGTACCCATAAACTGGTAGACTCAACTAGAAGGGGCTCTGGATACTAGACTATGGTCCTGCACTCTGAAGATAACAGACAGAAGCATACAGCTTCTGAAGATTCATCAAACCTAATTAGATAAAAATACAGAGAAATCACTTTAGACAGTATAAAAGGAAAGACACAGTAAGGCAATACAAAGGCTCTACTGAGAAGTAACGGTTCAACTTAAGACATACATATAGCAGAAACCATATGGCAAATACCTGGAATTGTAAGCAAGGGAATAACAGCCTATTTAGATAGTTTCAGCCTGGTGACATTGGGCATTAATCTAACACCAATGGGATATTGAATGAAAAAAAAAGACTGTGTGGATTAGGCATACTTGTAATGCTTATTAGCTGCAATGAATTATTCAATAGTTGTTTTTATAGACAGTAGGTAGTAGGTAGAGAACCAAATGGATAGATTTAACTTGTAAAGTAAATCTGTGAGATTAGGCATTAATTTCCAAATCTTGAAAAGATTAAGAAGTTCTCAAAATGATGGTGCATTTCTTAATCACTGTACTATAGATCCCTTAAAAACCTTCATATTATTTACTTTAGTACATCTTCCTCCTTACTCATTGTCCTACCTAAAATACAAAAACAAAGTAATCTCCAGTGTAGTTTGTTGTTATTCTGAAATAGTAAGGATTGAATTGATGGTCTAGTATATTGTAGATATGGGATTTTTCATTGAGCAACTAGAACCTCAATTCATTCTACTTGTGTGATTTTGTTAAATAATAGTATCTTACTATGTAGCCTAGACTTGTCTACAACTTACAATTTGGCCCAGGACAATCTCAAGTTACTAATCTCTCTAACTCAGCTCTGATTGGCTGTGAGAAAGTGCTACACATCCGGCACTGTACATAAATGTGTCCAGTTTCAGTTTTCTTATTTCTCAAGTCAGGCTCCTTCACTGTTCCCATTTCAAGTACTTTCAGATGCTAGCCATAATAAAATAGGACACAAGGTAAGCATGTGCATGCAAACAGTTGCACACTCTTAGAAACTCCCAACACAATGAGAAAGAGAGGGAGAGACTCAGACAAATCACTTACAGCTTGTCTTCACTTTAGAAACAGAGACATTAAGTGCTATCGATCCATGTAGTTGGATAATCTATTATTCCTTCCTCTCTACAGAGAAATCATTAATTTTGTTTCACTGAAGAGATTTGTATCATTCAAACTCCTGTCAGGAGGCAGAATGCCCACTAAAACCCTATAATTGAGGAAGTCCTAATGAAAGGGAAATTAAGAACAGGATGGGGTTAGAAAACAGCAGGATCTGCACACAGCTTTGGAAATAAAATGAGAGTGGTGAGCTTCTTCCTATGGCCAAGGCTAGATATGCACGGATCCCTCCAGATTTTAGCCAGAATAGAGCTTCAGACAGGAGCCACTAACTGAAAAGAGAAAAAAAACAATGTATAATACTCTCTCTGAGAGAGTGATACTTAAAAAAACTCCCCAACCTGTTCAGCTAAATAAGTATCCTCTGCATTGTGGCCTAACCATAGCCCAGATGAATCAGCCCAGGTGGAGTAGAATGAGCCAGAATAACACAGAAGACTACATGTCGAGTGTTAAAACATGTACTTGTCATAGCCCATATATCTTGATAAGCATATATATATAAAATAAAGCATATATGTAAATATTACATATGTATGCAAGATAGTCATATGTATATACACACAAATGCTGCTTACAAAATGAAGGGCTGATAAGTTTTCTTTCTCAACACTATGATAGAATAGCCCCGCCTCTCCATTACCACATCTTGCTGTTGGCTGGTAGAAAGATGAACAAGCCATGACTTGATAACACCATAAATCCTAACGGAAAGCAAGACCAAGGCAGCACTTTCCTTCTCTGCCACTAAATTAAAATTGTTTCCATTATTACCTATTTAGAATGTAAATTCACAATAAGGTACATTGAAACTAGTATATGTTTGTGTGTGTAAACATTGAAATGCTGTTAAATAGTCCAGATTAAATGTTATTTATGCCACATGAAGTCACCTGTTGCCAGTTTGCATGATCTAAGAGCACATGTATTATTATTCATATATGCATCAAAAATCATAAAGCATAGGTGGGATAAGAATCACAAGAGTTCATACACCAAAGAAAAGTAAACTGGTAGAGTGAAGACTGAAGGAGCCAAACGCAGTTGGATCAAGAGCTGCTGCCTACAATTGCTGAATCACAGAGTAATATACTATTGTATCCTTTGTTTTTGGAAAGCAAACAAGTACAAATGCTGCCTACCCTACAATAACCTTAAATTCATTTTCCTGAACTGCCTTCATGATACAAAGTCTGAGGGGATTACTTAAGCATCATTTGACATCTCTATAATTTCATGGTCTGAACACCTCACAGTAGGCAGAGGAGGAAAAATTAAATCATTATGTGGAAGGCAATTTGAATTTGGATATAAATCCCCAAGGAAACATACAAAGAATTCTTTCTTCTCCTCACCATGCTTTCTACCCTCTGTACATGCCTATGCCTTCTCCCACCTACAGCAACTTTTTGTAGTCAATTGAGTCCAGCATAATTGAAGAAATGATAGAGCAATAAAATGACATTCTGCTATGCTGATATATCAGTGTTTTATTCATCCAGCATCAGAGAAGATTCTTCCTACTGTAGATGAGAACTAACACAGAGAACCATGACTGGGTGATGGGCAGAGAGTAAGGAACTTTGGAACACTCATCCTCAATGGTATGTCTTCAGTGAACTCCTCCCATCAAGGTTTAAGAAGCTAGGCAGAAGAGGAGGCAAAAATATTATAAGGATCAGTGGGTATGGATGACTCCAAGGAAAGAATGTCTTTTGCACACAACAAGACTAATGTACATAGGATCTATGATGCACAGGGCCTGCACAAGTTCAGTCCAGAGTATGAAGTACACAGGAGCTCCTATTCCCTAACCAAAGAATTATCTGCAACTGACAACCACTTGTAAAGAAAAGCATAGTTTTCGCCATTGGAGTCTCACTGGGCATATTCATCATGTGTAAGGGTGGGTCCAAGGCCAACAGGAGATAGGCAACATAAAACAAACTCAGTGGTGTTTTTTAAACTTTTGGTCTCATTTTGAATTTTTGGGTAGTTTTTGTCTTACTAGACCATGATTGTATGTTATGGTTTCCAGTCTTATAATTTGTATGGATTTGGTTGTATGTGTTCCTTATATTTTTCATTTTATTTATTATTCAAGTTTATTTCCTTTGTTTGACTTCTAAAAGCAAAGAAGGAAAGGGCAAGGAGTTTGGTTGGTAGGGAGATGAGAAGAATCTGGGAGCAGGAAAAACAGGGATAAGAATATGATCTCTGAAAACAATTTTCTTTAAGCAAAAAAGAAGATAACAATAAAAAAGAAGTGAACAGAGGAAAAAACTTCATATCTACTGTTGTTTTAGGAAAAACAACCAAATATTTCTATAATATTTTGCTTTGAAAGTCAGAGCCTATTGTACTAGGTGCTGGACATTGTCAGAAGTACCTTTATCACATTGAACTTTCCTGCATTCTGGAGTCCTGGAAGAGATGTGTAAATGCAAATCCACAGGTGTGTCCTGAACAACTACCCTTCATGTATTGTCCAGTTGATTCAACTCTGCATTTCATTTCTTCATTATTGATTTTACCCCTTTCTAATGTATTACATAATAGAGTAAAACATTTCCTTCAGAGAAAAAGCTCTTCAACTAAACATTCTTGTGAAATAAGTTCACAATATACAAAGGAGACAAAACAAAGTGAGCAGGCACGATGGCTATGGATCAATGGTTATGAGCACCAGTTTTTTCTTGCTGAGCGCTCAATATCAATGCTTAGCACCCAGAAGGTTACGCATAATTATTTGGCACTCCTGTTTCAGGTTCTTACTTGTTCTCCTCTGGTCATCACAGCCACCAGGCATGCATGTGACACATATGAATAGAAAATTTAAAAATCATGTTTAAAAGAAAAGTAAGCAAACTGTTGCTGACAGATACACTTTGGATTGTTTTCTTCTTTTGAAACAGTTTTACAACTAGTCAAACTGTGTTGAGGTAGGTATAGCTACCCTATATCAAGCAGATGAGAATCATAGCATCTAGTTACTCTCGTGTTCTTGATGTATTAAACAGAGAAGTTGATAAAGAATTAGTGTGATCTTAGATTTGTTATTAATTGCTTTCACACTGAACATCATATATTCACTATTCCATTAATTTAATTGACTTTATTAATGACATGTCATTATTCACTAGGAATGAAAATTCAAGTGAGTGCCTAAGGTGATATTCAAGGTATGGTATGTAAAAGAACATGTGTTAGAAACCAGAGAAGATATGTGGTCTTTGCTAAGACTGGAAAGAACATGGTTGCAGAGGAGATTAGGGATTAGTTTTAGAGTTTTTGAAACAAGAATTTATTTTTAAATTGTGTGTGTGTGTGTGTGTGTGTGTGTGTGTGTGTGTGTGTATGTTGCATTGTTATGTGAATGTAGGCACGTCTTTGTGTACAGCGAATTAGTGGATGACATTGGTAGTCAGCACCTGCCCTCTATCTTGTCTAAGGTTTGGTCTTTTTATTGCTCAATGCTGTGTGTACTAGCCTTGCTGGCCTAGCACATCCTCCTTTTTTGGCCTGCCTTCTCTGGGGAGGATTACAAGTGGCTTTAGGTGGCATCTCGGAAATCTAGTTTAGATCTTCACACTTGTGTAGCAAGTGCTTCTGACCACTGAACCAATCTGCCCTTCTTCAAGAATCACTGTGCATACATGCTCCCCCCCACCCCACCCTTTTAAAGATTAGGTAAGATGTATTGTTCCCATTTTCAAGTATTGCAAATAAATACAAAAGAATATCTAAAGCCTGGTGCATGAAGACATTCTGTACTCAAATTCACATATAGCTGTGGTTTGATAACAGACCACAGATTTCCAACTGTGCCCTCAATTATAGATAAAGGCCATCATTCTTAGGAACTGTCCTCTTAAAGATCAGTTGCCTAGTGTGATTTTGTTTCCTCTACTGCTTTTTAAAACATTGCAGGTTTGAAATTTATCATCCAGCAACAAGACTCCAACTACCTATTTTCACCATAATAAACTATTTAACTGAATGGATATTTTTTAAATGCCACAAATATTGAAAGCCAAAGAAATAAGATTTTATTTCGTACTATTATCATTTTCCTTGGATTCAAGAAGGATGGGCAGCCATTGTGCTTCATTTTATAATGCATAATAAGTACCTGAAACCAAAAACAGCATATAGTGGCTTAGAAATCATACCAACAAAACTGGGAGCTTACATTCCTAAACATATCTTTTTTTAAAAACAGAAGAAAATAAAACAAGATGTGGAGAATGTCTACATACTAGAAGAGGGCTCAAGACAGGCTCAAATTGAATTTCTTGGAATGAAAAAATAGGGGCTTCATGTTCCTTCTTTAGTTTACAATTTTAGTAAATTTCTCTAGCCAATAGAACACTGTTTTTATAAATTTCAGTGTACTTTATATTCTTTCCAAATAACTAAGTGAAGTTATTAATCACTTATGTATCTGTAGTACATTAGCATATAGTACAATTTCTACTGGAGATATAATATGTTGTAGTTTGGCCTATGTGCCTATACTTTTAATTGTTAGGCAATGAAGGAGGGAAAAAACACAGGGCTCAAATAATCTCATAACAACCTGTCATAATTCAATAAGCATAAGAGTGAATAATTTGATAAAACTTGTTTGAAATGCAGAAATGAGTCTGTGTCCTTGAAAAGAAAGGGTTGCACTCATAGTACATATTTCTTATATTATTTCCAAGTCACTTCCAATTAGAACCCGAGGGAGTAAACCCAAGTAAGCACTAACCTATCACATGATGATTCATAATTATTCCTTGTAGCTGTCAGCCACTAAACTGGAATTTCAGCATACTCAGCTTGAAAATTTTATCTGAATGGTTTATGAAAACCATGCAGAGATGATTTGCATTTGACATTTAAAAATGTGTGAATGAAATGAAGCAGTGATGTAAACAGTTCTCTTGAACAACACCATTTCAGACTCCTTATCTACCAAGTTCACATATCTAAAAAGTAAAAGTTTTAAGTGATATGGAAAAAAAAGTACACATTTATAGGCTCCCTTTTTCTGTGTTTATGTGATGTCTGGACCAAGAGGTTACCTCAATTAATGAATTGCAGATGGAGCTGACTAGTTATACTGGTGTTTAAAAGCCCAGTACAATTGGTTATTTTAAAATCCTTATAAACATTGTGTGGGCTGCAGTATCAATCCATGAAGAGTTTTATTAAAGATGAATGAATAAAAAAATTAATATTAATGATGAATGTATTTTGCTGCAATAATTTAAAGAATAAAATTCAATGCTGCTTTCAACATTAGGAGAAGCTTACTTTTATGAAAATATGCTTTTTATAAGAAGGAAGGTGACATATTTCTTCAATCATATGTTGAGATTAGAAAGAAAAATCCAATTTTCTGTACTTAGCCCTGAGCAGTTTGGTGTGAAGCATGAAAAAGAAAAAAAATCAACAAGAAAATTACTATACATGTCATTATAACAAGGAACAGAATAGTGCTAAAATAAAATGTATAGTGTAGAGGATAGTATGCTAGCCTACACATATTTAATTTAACTTCTAAATCCAGGCAGCTGAGAACAGCTCTTTTATATTTTGGGCAGATAAACCAAGCAGCAGACCAGGCCAAGGT
>NC_034596.1:62638485-62648325 GCF_900095145.1 Mus pahari
TCAAGGGTCACATGGCTAGGCGGGGCTTGCAGTATCCTGGTGCTAACAAGCTCTGTTTCATGACAATGTGGCTTTTGCTCAAATCCCTCATATACATCTTTGTTCTTTTAAATACTTTCTGTGAATATAATTTTTTATATTTTTTCTCAAAACACTTGATATTTTGGTAGGTTATTTTAATGTTTGTCTGGATAAACGTCTTAGTACAGCTTGCTTTTATTTTTTTCTAACACATTAGCCAATCAGGACTAAAGGAGAGGACTTTATTATATTAAATGATAATAGGATTAATAAAGATTCTTGCTTTATTTTGAACTCCCTCATTAGTTTAAGTAGATCAGCAAGACTTTCCTGATTAGTGATTAAATCTTTTCATTAGGTAACTTCCACCTCTGAATCTCAGAAATTTCAAAACCACTCCTTTGTTCTCTGTAATAATTGGCCACTGGTACATTCTTCTGAAGGGAAACTTTACTCGGTATCTATGGACATTTCAGTAGAAGGAATTTAAAAAAAAATTATAGTAGGAAGAAAGTGGAAACAGAAGTGGAAAATCAAATCCAGTGATTCTCAGATACAGACATATGCAAATTTTTCCAGCTATAATAAAACAAATCTAGTGTGGACCACAGGGGTCATTTCAGTCACCCTGTAATCTTGGTCACAGGCCTATTCTTTACTTTAGCTCTCTGTGAAATCCTATAAAAGGAGATCACACTCATTAATCTCAGTTTACTCATCTGGAAGCCTGGAGGTCAATCATTTCTAAAGTCTCCCTTAAGTCCTTCATTTGTTAATTAGCAATTGGTTTGCATTCAGAAACTGGCCAAGTGACCACTGGCCTTGCTCCAGATGCTTCGTAAACAGTATGTCAGCTCAACAGGAACAAAATTTATTTTAGACTTGCTTTCCTCTCCAAAAAGCATTTATATGTGGCACTGAAAATAATATAGGCAGTCTGAGCTTATACAGGAAATTCTAACTCTCTAAGGAGAAAAATGCCTATATATTTTATACAGCAAATACAAAAACTGGGTCATCACTATGACCTAGTCCAGAGTAAAGTTGGAAAGTCCTTTATAAAAATCTGAAAACTTAGTCCAAGGCAAAAAATCATAAAGTCCTATGTGAGAGAGAGAGAGAGAGAGAGAGAGAGAGAGAGAGAGAGAGAGAGAGAGAGAGACTGAGAAACAGAGCCCCATGGCACAAGTTTGTAATACATTTTTTTTTTTCAGAAAGACATTAAGTTCAAGGCCAAAGTGAGCAAAGTTCTACACTCATTCTACAACACTGAAAGTAAAACTAAACAAATAATTGAAGAAAGGGAAAAGAAAGGGAGGTAGGAAGGAGACTGACATTAAGACAACTTAATGTTAAGGTAAAAGAATAACACAACTGGGACTAAAGAGATGGCTCAGTAGTTAGGAGCACTGCACTGACTACTCTTTAAGAGGTCCTGAGTTCAATTCCCAGCAGCCACATGGTGGCTCACAACCATCTGTAATGGGATCCGATGCCTTCTTCTGGTGTGTCTGAAGGCAGCTAAAATGTACTCATATATATACAATAAATCTTTTTAAAAAGAGAGAAAATATCAGGTTTTAGACTTAAATCTCAAAGTTAAATTAATTGGTAATGTTTCACTCAAAACATCTCAATAGGAAGTATGTTATTATTCAAATTGTTTTGGAAACAACCTTATACTGTTTATATTATTATGGTACATAATTTGAATAGTATATACTTTTACCCAATGCTACCATAACTAGCAAAGGATCTTTATTTTTATTTATTTATTTTTTTAGCTTTCATACCTTAACAAAATAACATAAGGATTGGTGCTTCTGCAAAATAAATTTTGCTTTTGGTAATCTAATAATTGAAAGCCAAAAAATTGTAACTACACTATTAGTAATAGATAAATAATTCTTTCCCACTCATCTTAAATCTCTACCATGAGTGACAGTGTGCAGAGAGAACTTGTAGTGTCCAGTTCCAATAGAAACCAAGTAGAGGGATGGGGTTGCCATCCCACAATCAAAAACTCTGACCCAGAATTGTTCCTGTCTAAAAGAACTGCAGGGACAAAAATGGAGATGTGACTGAAGGACAGGTGTTCCAGTGACCGGCCCAACTTGGGACCCATCTCAGGAGGAGCCTCCAAGGCCTGACACTACTACTGATACTATGGTGAGCAAGCAGACAGGACCCTACCTAGCAAGGCTGCCCTCCAAGAGGCCCAACAAGCAGCTGACTGAAATAGAAGCATATACTTATACCCACTGGAGTGAAGTCGGAGACCCCTGTGGTCAAATTAGGGAAAGGCTGGAAGAAGCTGAGGAGGAAGGCAAGCCCCTTAGGAAGACCAACAGTTCCAACTTCACTGAGCCACCAACCAGGCTACATACACTAGTTGGTTCAATGTCCCTGACACATATACACGAGAAGACTGCCTGGTCCGGTTTCCATGAGAGATGTGCCTATTCCTTGAGAGACTTGAGGCCCCACAGTGTGGGGAGGCCTGGCAGGGAGGGGACATCTTTTTGGAGACAGGGGGAGGAGGAATGGGATGAGAGTTTGTAGGAGGGAGGGCCGATGGAGAAGGGCGTAAGGACTGGATTGTAGAAAAATAAAAGTAAGAAAACAAAACAGAACAATCTCTAACATGAGTGAGTAAGTGTGGGTCAATATTTAACAGTAGGAGAAAACTATTTCATTATTAAGCAACATGAAGCCTATTTTAATTAGTAATATATATTGATATTATATTTTATTTTATTTGCTCAATGAATAAAAAATACAAAACACCTATTCTGAGCCCTCATTTTAAAGACACAATGCTAGTGGTTTTAGTTTATATTTGAAAGGATTGATTAGTGTTCAGTAACACACACATACAAAGGTTGTTTCTGGACTTTCTCCCCCATATTTTCAGTTTTGTTGGAGAAATTCCCTCTAGGAACATGTTGTTAAGGGAAACAATCTCAACAAGGCAGTTAGCACAAGCTGAAATGAACTTTATAAAGAAATTGTGTCTCACTGTTGTATGGACAGATGTTAGAGTTGCAGGAAGATATATGCAATGTATTATTCCCGAGTCCTCCACATCACATTAACCAGAGAGAAAGGAAAAACAATCTACCTAGATATAATGTATACTAGGCCTGTTTTCAAACATAGGTCATGTATCATGACAAATTCAAATTATACAAACATGAATTTTAAAAGATTAGAAAGGAAATTTGCCACTTGAGTACACCAAATCCATTTCACAATAGGGTAATCTTTATATTCCAGGTTCTGAGGGAAGATCACATAGGTTTTAGTTCACACTTATTCACTGCAGGTACTTTCACTGGCAAGTCCCAGAGCTTCCGTTAATATAAGATTTGACTTTAATGTAGAGAAAACAAACCCTCAAAATAACACCTGATGGAATTGTTTAGAAGATGACAAGCTTACAATAGTTACTACATTTAATTTTCTTTTTAGTACAAATATTAATAGAAAATATCTCTTTAATAGATGCTATCATTATCATGTATTAAATGAAGACTAAAAACAAATAGAAATACATTATACGAGTTGTACATTTGGTTATGCTCCAACAAGTCAATCTCTTATTTACATCTCTTTGACTACATTTTAAATTAAGAATGATATATGCTATGTCATAATCAATAATTCCAGGAGATTAATGTATTAAGAGACTGACTGCTCAGAAAGCTAATTTGCCATGTGATGGAAGGCCTCTCAAGGTAGAGAGATGTGAACTAGATCCATCCAGTAAATAAGCAAGATGCGATGAGTTAGTACTTAAAATACTGCAGCCTTGGGAATCTTTTAAAAATTAGGAATGAGGTTGTAGGGATGGCCCAGAAGTTAGCAGCATTTGCTGCTCTTGCAGAGGACTGGGTTCAGTTCCCAGCACCGAGAAATGGTTCACAATCATGTGAAACTCTTGCTTACACTCACTTACGTCCTCTGCAGGTACCAGGTCTACCTGTGGTGTTTATTAATTCATGCAGCCAAAACATTCACACATATAAGATAAAATAAACAAATCTAAAATTACCTTTTAAAACATCAGGGAACTAGATAATAAAACCCCTAAAGTAAATATGCTCTATTTTGAAGGTTTGGAGTTTTAATATTTATTAATTGTTGTTGACTTAACAAACCAAATGTGCTTTCTGTACACTGTCTTGTTTAATTTCATTAAATTTTCTGCTAAACACCTTCCAAGCAATAACCTATAAATGGTTTACAATTTGTTGAGTTAGTACAAAGAAATCAAAATCCGCAGCCACATAATTCTCACATAGTAGTAAGAGGCAATTTAAATAATCCAAATAATACATAATTTAATGTAAATAATATATCTCAAGTTTTTTGATGTCCATTACCTAAGCAGAGAAATGCATAAAATGGAAAAGAATTTCAGTGTCTGGGAAATAGGAAAACCTGGTTCAAAACCAGGAGTTGGAGGCTAGGGGAGATGAGAAACTCTGGAACACCAATATTTGGTACATTGCTTTAAGACTTCACATGGGGATTTAAAGTAAACACTAGACTCACACTAGAGATTACCATAACATAAACAGCAGGAAAGTTATCACTGACTTCAACAGAGCAAATTAAAGGAGTGATCTGAAAATAAGCTTCAGAGAGCACACAGTGACCTCCAGACTGTTCCTTCATTGGTCAAGCAAGTTGAGCCATAGGGGAAGTGCATGAAGGAAGAAGGAGGCCTTCAGAGAAGAGATGCTCACATCCTAGAAGGGTGTGGAATTATGCTCACGTTCTACACATAGTAACATGCCATAGAGGATATAGACTATATAGAATATAGAGCATAGCACAAAGAACATAGAACATAGACTATATGTTTATATATATATATATATATATATATATATATATATATATATAACCAAAATTTCTATATGCAAATTTCTACAGCTTCTTTTTAAATGATTTAGTACTTTAAGTCACTGTATTAGATTATCTATTTGAGATCTGAGGATTTAAGAGGGATATATTAATTCAGTGCAATTGTTTGTGAAATGTCCAACATTTCAAACCAACAAAGCAAATGGAAATAAGTGCTCGCACAAATGACAACAATGCCCCTATTTGTCACCACATACTAACATAATATAAACCCAATTATGTAATGTGTTATGTGTTGCCGCTATTAGTGGTCATGTTGGCCAATGACTATCATAGACCACCAATCACTTCTTGTCCATTACTCATTTGGCTGTACCATCATAGGTAGAAAATGCAGGAAGGAGAATAGGTCGTGTAGAATGAGCAGGTACTACAGAAGAAATGCAATGTCTAATACTTTTTGTGACCTTGTTTGTAATACTCGCTTTAAGTTGTAATTTCTAAAGCTTCAGAAAAACTAACAGAAATACCTAGATTAACATACTTTTGGTCAATATTAATACACTGTACCTCACTTGACTTTCTTGCGTAGTTTTATTAGTTGTTTTTTTGAGAAATTAAGTGGAAAATTATATATATATAAAATTAAAGGAGTATATATATAATTAAAGGAGTATATATATATACATGTGTGTGTGTGTGTGTGTGTGTGTGTGTACATTTGAAAGCAAAAGTGAAGAAAACGTACTTATTTATTTAACAAATATTTATTGTTTTGAGTACAGCAAATAATAGCAAGTCAAAATAGACCTCTGATTTGGTTGAAATTTGAAACAGAAAAGGGTGGATGAATGAATGTGGAAAGAAAAGACTAAAACGAGTCACAATAGATTTTTGGAGAATAGTAAATGATACATAGCATGCTCTGAGGATACTTTATTTCCTGTAGGAAAGTTACACTAAGCTGAGTTCTTAGCGATTTACTATTGTACAACACTGAATTATTTTTGATTCTTTTTTTAATAGTTTTTTTTTGCATATAATGTGTTTGGGTCAGATACATTACATCTATTCCTTCCTCTTTAATTCTTTCTCTATACTCCTCATCATCATTCTCTCTCAAGAGCATGTGGTCTATTTTTTCTTAGTAATTTGTAATTAATTATTTTATTGATTTACATCCCAAATGCTGGCCCATCTGTTTCCCCTCCCAGAGTTCTTCATCTCATCACCCTTCCCCTTTGCCTCTTATAGTGGGCCTGACCCCATCATCCCTTCTCAACGATGCCAGACAAGGCAGGCCTCTGCTACATATGTCCATGTATGCTCTTTGGTTAGCGGCTTAGCCTCTGGGAGTTCCCAGGGGTCTGAGTCAGTTGACATTGCTGCTTTTCCTATGGGGTTGCCATCTCCTTTGGTTCTTTCAATCCTTCCTCTAACTCTTCCATACGTGTCCATGACCTCAGCACAGTGGTTGGCTGACCCTGAGATTCTACCTTACACCAATCAGAATGACTAGGATCAAAAACTCAAGTGATGGGACACACTAGCAAGGATGTGAAGAAAGAGGAACACTCCTCCTTTGCTGGTGAGATTAGAAGCTCATGCAACCACTCTGGAAATCAACCCGGCAGTTCCTCAGAAAAATAGAAATAGTTCTACCTGAAAACCTAGATATACCACTTCTGAGCATATACCCAAAATATGCAGTTTATTTTTAAATCCACTAAGTCCACTTAGTGCAACCTGTATGTACATGGATGTATGACAATCCATGAAAAGCCTCTCATGGATCACAACATGGAAGAAAATAGATTTACCCTTGCCCTGTCACAAATAACTCTACAGCAAGGGGTTGACTTTAATGAGCTCTATACATCCTTTATCCCTGATTCTTACTGTCATTATACTTCCTCTTCTTGAACCTTGAGGGCATAGGGGAAAGGTGTGATATAGGAATCTCATTTCAAGGTAAGGTTTGCAGACTTTTATTTTCTTTCCATTCACCACTTGTGAGTCCCTGTATTAACTAATCATCATCTTCTGGAAATGGAAAATTCTGTGATAAGGGTGAATAAATTCACTAATGTATGATAATAAAGATATCAACACGGGCTATTTTAACTCTTAACCCATTAATGACAGTAATTATATGTTCTTCCCCTTGCCAGTCATATATTTATGACCTAGTTAGGGGTACTAGATATGAATCCCATCTTGTACAGTGTAACTTAAGTGCTTTCAGAGAGTGGTTAGTTATTTACATATCATTTGTGGCACTACTGTATCAGGGAGCATATCTTGCCAGATCAGTCATTATTGTAGTTCAGTTCATCGCTGTGTAATACTGAAGATTACCTTTCTTTCATTGGAAATTTTGTAATGTGTATATTTTAGGAAGTTTCTGTAATTATAGATTTTCATATGGGTATTTAAAAGATCTTTAGTTAGTCTTAGTTATCCCTCCACATGCTCCTTCCTCTAGCCTGCCTTCCTACCCAACTCCCATTAACCCTTCTCTTTCCTATATTTTTCTTTGTCTCTTCATACCACTTGAATCACATCAAGCTTTATTTGAAGATTCCTACCCACATGGCCCTTACTAGACTTCCAACCTCTATGTATACTCCAAGTTAAACACACATATTGAAACATTCAATGATATTATATGTATATGGGAGATAATGAGGTGTTGTTTTTCTTTTGATGTCTGGGTTACATCACTCAAAATGATGATTTACAGACCAAATACTTATCTGCAAATTCATAATTTTATTTTTCATTTGAGCTGAATAATAAATATCCTACTGTATAAAGGCACAGTATTTTTATTAGATATTTTCTTTATTTACATTTCAAATGTTATTCCCTTTCCTGGTTTCCCCTTTGAAACCTCTCAATTCCCCTCGCCCCGCTCACAAACATACTCACTCCTACTTCCTGGCCCTGGCATTCCCCTATACTGGGGCAAAGAACCTTCACAGGACCAGGGAAGGCACAGTAATTTTATTATCCCTTCATCAGATGATTGACATCTAGCTACTGCTATTCACTTGTCATTGAGCAAATATCTCTGTAATAAGACATTTAGTTATTTTTGGTATATGCCTAAGACTCATACAGAGGCAACATGTAGTGCAGCTATTTCTAAACTTTTGTGGAATCTCTACAATTGATTTCTACAGCGGCTCCATCACTTTTTATCATCGTCAGGGGTGAATTAGCCTTTCTCTTTATCTATATTGACATTGGTCATTGTGTTTTGTTTGTTTTACCTTAGCCATTCTGAAAGGGAAAAGCTGAAATCCCAAAGCAGTTTTAACATGCATTTCCATGATTTTAAGGATGAGGCCTTTGTTCTGGGTACCCCCCCCCCCCATGGCTTCACAGTGCATCTTTATTGATGAATACATCACTTACTTGAGTCATAAAACATGGAGAAGTCAAACTGGCCTGGAAGCTTAATCTCTCCTGACTAGCTTCCACAGTTCTACAGCTTGCTATGAATACTTCCGGAGGAGCAAAGAAATCACCATGCCATGGGTGACATAGACACATGAATGTTATGGAAGTAACACAACACTTCACAAGATGGAGCCCAGACCTGACAGAGACCTGGGGCCAATAAATTGTGTCTCACAGGTCAATCAATGGCCCTAAGTGATAACTTACTCCTATTACTTTGCTAATGGGGCAGATCAACTCATGATTACTTAATATACCCTCAGATTAGAGCATTTCTCATTTAATTTCATAATTTAAGCTTATTATTACAATCAATGGTGATTAACAGAGATTTACAACTGATCGAACTGAAGAGAATAATTGTCTGGGGAGTTATCAGCCCTCACTAGGATATCAATATCATACCTATGGTTCAGGAATGATTGTGGAATAAGAATCAAAGCCAAAGGCAATGAACTACATGAAACATTGTTTTCTGGATATAAGAGAATGTTGGAAATATGAACCCACTGTGGCTGTGATAGCTTATCCAGCCCTGGTTATGCTTAGGCCAAAAAAATTCCAAATAAAGGTGAAGGAGAAGGTCAGGAATTCCCATTTGTACCCAAGGAGCTATTGGTAATTGATTGCAGCTATGAAAGAGAGGGTTCATTTTCTTTAAAGTTATAGTTCACTGTGGGTCTAACATGCTTACCTAAATGGCCACATACCAAAGGGGCAGCCAAAGTGTGACTTGATGAGTTTTTATTTAAAAATGAGATTGCAAAGTTTTGTGGGTATGAGGTGGGGAGGGTCTTCAATAAAATGGGTAAGGACATGAAAATGTTGAAAATACAGTGTATAAAATTCTTGAAGTATTATTAAGATAGTTTTTTTTAATTTTAATCTCCAGATTTTATTCCCCTCCTAGTCCACCCTCCAACTGTTCCCCATCCTATACCTCCTCCTTGCCCCCTGTTTCCACGAGGATGTTGCCATCCCCCACCCCACCATACCTCTAAACTCCCTGTGGCCTCCAGTCTCTTGAGGGTTAGGAGCATCTTCTCTGATTAAACCCAGACCCGGAAGTCCTCTGCTGTATATGCCTCATATCAGCTGGTGTATGCTGCCTGGTTGGCTTTCCAGTATCTTAGAGATCTCAGGGGTCCAGGTTAATTGAGACTGCGGTTCCTTCTACACGGTCACCCTCCTCCTCAGCTTCTTCCAGCTTTCCCCTAATTCAACCACAGGGGTCAGCAGGTTCTGCCCATTGCTTGGGTGCAAATATCTGCATCTGATTCTTTTAGCTGCTTGTTGGGTCTTTCAGAGGGCAAGATAGTTTTGTTTGTTTGTTTGTTTGTTTGTTTTTGTTTTGTTTTTTAAAGATTTTTTTCTTTTTTCTTTCTTTTCCTTTTCCTTCCTTCCTTCCTTCCTTTCTTTCTTTCTTTCTTTCTTTCTTTCTTTCTTTCTTTCTTTCTTTCCTTCCTTCCTTCCTTCCTTCCT
>NC_034596.1:62648410-62661232 GCF_900095145.1 Mus pahari
TCTTTCTTTCTTTCTTCCTTTCTTAACAAGAATTGATTTGTGGAACCAAAATCCCTTGTTTGGACCCTAAAGGACATTGCTCTATTGAGCCTTTTGTTTCTTTCTCAAGAACATTGACACAAACCTTCTAATAAATTAGAGTTCCAACACACATGATTAATTTGGAAACTGTAACATGTCAGTTAACATAAGAGCAGAAGAGAAAATAGATATGAAATTCTGCAAACAAATGAGCAGAGGTGCTCTAAATTTTTTCAAGATATGAATTCTGTCAACTGATTGTTATTAATTTGTATTGAGTGGAGAGATACCAAATACAAACTAGAAAGAAATAGAGATTGGTAAAGCAGAAAAAGATAATAATACAAAGAAAAGAGGGGAGGGCTGGGCAATGGTGGCGCATGCTTTTAATCCCAGCACTTGGAAGGTAGACACAGGCTGATTTCTGAGTTTGAGGCCTGCCTGGTCTACAAAGTGAGTTCCAAGATAGCCAGGGCTATATAGATAAACCCTGTATGGAAAAAACAAAATAAAATGAAACAACAAAAAAAGGGAAATGCATTGTTCAGAATTTTGCCACTGTCTGTCTAGAAGAGATAAAATATAGTCTATATAAAAGATTATTTTAGTAGTTACTATAGTTATTACAGGATTGCATTCATCAAAGCATTAAGGAAAATTTATGCCATTAGAATCTATATTTTGTTTAAAATGTCAGTCTCTAACACCTATTACTTTAAGCTGAGTTATGCCTCCATGATAAGATGTTTGAAGCTGCACAAGCATTACAAAACTAAGCTGAATTTTCTATTACAAATGCAAATTTTTCCCATGGGTGTTGGTTAAATAATTGCATTGTTCAAGGGAGCAATTTCATTTTGAAAGTATCTTAAAGTAATCTGTGTGCTTACTGTATTCTTTTTAAGTAATCTATGTGAGATGAGCTTAGTTCTCAATAGTTATGATTCCTTAATTGTCTGTTCATTCTTTCAATTAGCTTGTCACCAAACTAGATCATAAGGATTAGATTGACTGATATTTCATTATATTTGATATGGTTGGCTTTAAACAGTTTGTGCAATCTTATAGTCTTGATAGTATATATTAAATGGGTAGGTCCTGGTAACTCTTTCTTGTCACGAGACAGATACAACATGATGTTACAAAACACAGGGACTATGTAGAAAGATTTTAGCTCATGGTAAGCTAAGGTACAATTGTCTTATGTTTAACATGCAATGTACACATGTTTGCCTGTGATGTTCAATGGCTAGCACAAAAGAATGATCTGAACCTCACTAATCTGTGCCAATTTATAGCACAATTAAACAACTTTAAGTGCCTCATAGATTATAAAGCTTTCTAGACCTTCAAGTGAGGAGAATTTGACATATTTATTAGATTTTGGTTTTAAAGGGCAATAATAAAAATCTTGATTACATCATAAATGGATTACTCAAATGTATAGGTTGTCTTCACAGTTGTAGTTATTACTCAAACATCTGCTGGTTTTCACACAAAAGAGAGAATAACCTCTAGGCATTACCAACATGGCAACGTTGTACTAATGTAGCCTATTGTTTTTGAAGAGCATAAATGCTAGTGTCTTTCTTTAAAAACCACCTTATTTTACTCTTCTTGGTTTTTTACAATTATAACCCACACCAATATTCCCACAATGCACAGCAGCAATCACTTCTGGAAAAAAATGCTTGTTGGAACAATTGCTGAGTAGAGTTTGACACTCTTATCTCACGGCTGTGCAGTGTAGGTCCATTTAGACCTCAGATTTCTACTACAGTCCATTTTCTTTTACAGAAAACTATGCAAGGACAAAAATGATATTTTTACGGGCCATTACATTTCAGGAAGTACCAGGTATTATAATTTATTGCTTTGATGCTGAAATATTTACAAGTATGTGAAATTCAAAAATGAGTGTATTCATTCCTGAAGTATGATGCTGAGCAGTACCAAGAGCATGCTGTTGTTCATATGTGAGTTGCCATCCAAACTGGGCTACGAGGTTCTAATTTAATTATATATATATATATATATATATATATATATATGTGTGTGTGTTTGTATGTGTTTGTGTGTGTGTGTGTGTGTATTACGCTAATTGAAGAAGACTTCTAATTTTGAGATATAGAATTGCTATCATCCAGACAAAAATAAAACCCTATGTTATTACTTCAGTTTGAAATTTATCATGGGTAAATAACTTTGTATCTTTCTAAAGAACAGTCTACTTGCAACTTAACATCTTAATTTTTAACCACTAAGTCTCCAAATTATGACTGTCAGTCCATGTATGATAAAAGAGTGAGGAAATAGGGGAGAGTTGTAAGAGAAAGTGGCATTTGTTCAGTTACTTTATGGAATTTTAGTAATTCAAACATTTTTCAATTATAAATGATACTTAAAGAGCTAAAGAGGTCTGCAACCCTACTGGAGGAACAATATGAAACAACCATTACCCCCCCCCCCAGCTGTGTCTCTAGTTGCATGTGTAGCAGAGGATGGCCTAGTAGGCCATCAGTGGGAGGAGAGGTCCTTGGCCTTGGGAAGATCATATGCCCCAGTACAGGGGAATGCCAGGGCCAGGAAGCACTAGTAGGTGGGTTGGAGAGCAGGGCAGAGGGAGGGTATAGGGGACTTTCGGGATAGCATTTGAAATGTAAATGAAGGAAATAAATAATAAAAGAAGATATTTAAGTAAAATTTGTATTTCCCAATAAATAGGAACGAGATTTTTTTTTTTTTTTTTTTTTGTAGGTAGGTTTTCACTTTGTAACCCTGGAAGGCCTGGAACTTTTTATATAGACCAGGCAAACTTGTATTCATGTAGCTCTACTTCCCTGCCTCACAAGTGGTGGAATTTAATGATTGTGATATGACACCTGGTCAGTAATGAACTCTTGAAAATATGCTGCATAGGACAGCTGAACACATTTGAAGCTGAGAAAGTATGATTTCTAAAGCTAATATCCTTTTCAAATATTTAAAGTGTGAATGTAACTTTATTAGCATAGGAACACATTTTTATGTAGTCATGTTCATGTGAAAATTTTCTCTAATAAATTTATCATTTATGTTTTTCAATAAGTGCTATGTTATTATAATTATAAAGGGTTTATTATGTATTACATGTTATATTCTAATTATACATAATATATCATATATTATGTCACATACATTATATCATATTTTATCTATCTATCTATCTATTTATCTATCTATCTATTTATTTATTGCATCCCAATGGCTGCCCCCTCCCAATTCACTCTTATAGATTCCCTCACCCCATCTCTCCTCCTCTTCTCCTCTGTGAAGGTGCTTCTACTCAGGTATAAAGGCACGCTGGCAAACAAATCAAGTATCTATAGGGTTAGGTTCATCTTCTGCTGAAGTTAGAAAATGCAGTCCCACTGGGGAAAGGATTCCTCAGGTAGGTTACAGTCTCCACTCCCATTGTTGGGGGACCCACAGAAAGACTGAGTTGCATGTCTGATACATATGTGCTGAGGGGCCTTGGTATAGCCCAGGTGTGCTCTTTGGGATCCCTAAGAGCCCCCAGGGATCCAGGTCAGTTGCCTCTGTTGGTCTTCCCGTGGAGTCCCCATCCCATTTAGGGCCTTCAATTCTTCCTCCAACTCTTCCATAAGAGTCCGCAACCTCTGTCCAATGTTTGATTATGGGTATCTGCATTTGTTTCAGTCAGCTGATGTATAGGGCCTCTCAGAGGACAATTATGCTAGGCTCCTGTCTGTAAGCATACCAGAGTATCGTTATTAGTGTGACTGATTGATTTGTACTCATGGCATAGATATCAAGTTGAGCCTGTTATTAGTTAGCCATTTCTTCAGTTTCTGCCCCATATTTGTCCCCGCATTTCTTTTAGAAAGGACAAATTTTGGGGCAAACGTTTAATGAGTGGGTTGGTACCTTTTCCCCTCCACTGAGGGTCCTGCCTAGTTATAAGAGGTAGACGCTTCAGGTTGCATGTCCTTCATGTTAGGCATTTTGGCTAAGGTCAACCACAATGACTCTTGGAAGCCGTCCTCCTCCCAGGTCTCTGACACTTCTTACAGATGATATCCAAACCATTCTCCAACAGCCGCAGATTTCCATTCACTCTTCTGGCCCTCTAGTCATATGCCATATATCACATTTTATCTTATTCTTATTTATTGTATATTATTTATTATAAAGGCAATCTAAAGGAAAGATACAGTTTATCAAGTATTTCCTGAAATTAGATACAAGGATAAAGTTGCTTGAAATATATATGAAGCAGAAAATAAAGATTAGAGGGATTGCTAGCCAGCCAGCTTGGTACTCTGAGTTTAGGGTCCTCATTTTTATAAGTAACCATTTAATTTTGTCAGCAAAACCTGAGATAACCATAGGATGCACTCAATTGCAATGATTCTGGTTAGCAAAACTCTCAGGGCACCAATTCATAATACAATCTACAAATACATTTCCTGCTGGCTAACTTATAATGAGAAATGTTGGTGCCATACAAACCAGGGTAGATCAAGGTAGTTTTGCCAGTTTGTAAACCCAAATGAGAAATCAAAAACACACAGAATATTGATTTTTAAACATTATTTCATGATAGAGAAGACCCAGGTAGAAGTCATCAATACTTAACATCTCTCAGTATGCCATTCTGGGGAATTTATGCCAATCTTGGGACTAACCCCCAAGAGAGATCTTTGACAGTGGCCACAATATCATTTGTTGACATCAAAACTAAATCAATTCATTTCCAGTTGTTTGTCAAACGTTGTCACTGGGGCTAGGGTGTAGTTCAATAAAAGAGTGTGTGACCAGCTTAAAAATGGTTCTGAGTTTAATCCTCTGCATCACAAAACATAAACAAGTAAACTTCTGTTAGAAGTGTAGACATCCTTTCATGAGGCATAAGTGCATAAGAGAATTAGTAATGTATACACCATTCTAACCAGTAGGAGAAAACCTAACCTTCATTTCTGAAAAACATAAATTGGGGGATTGGATTTTAGACTTCTTCCCAAATTGGACAATCACTACCAGTTGCTTATAATTGCTGCCGCCTTCCCACATATATAATTAGTTTATGGACACTGTCTATTCAAGCAGTCAAGACTGAATATTGCAGAATTCTCCCTAAGTTATCTTATTTCTTGTGTGCATTTAGACCAAACATAGAAAATTCTGACTTAGCTGATGTGCTGATCATTGAATGTCCATTACTGTTTTTTGTTTTTTGTTTTTTTTCTATTGCATCATTCTTAATGAGGGCTTTGTCCTCAGATTCTGAGAGCAGCTTCTGGTGCTCTATATACTAAGCGTATTTAGCTCCTTCTACTGACCCACAGTCCTGTATCTACCTGCACAAAGACCTTGTTCTAAACATGATAAAGAAAACATTTTGAGTAGTAAGCAAAAAGCCCCCTAGATTTCAAAATATAATATTCACAGGGAAACACTGTTTTTAGATACTCCATTTTTATGGTTATAAGTAAAATTAATAGTATAAACCATAACATAATGCAATAGTTTAGGCATCTTGGCCATGCTAGCATGTAACCACATAAACAAATAGTATAAATGTCACAGAGAAAATCTGGGTTGCTTTGTATTTCTGCTTGCAACAGTAAGGAAATGGAAACTAAATTGTGATATGAGATAGACAAGGTTTTTTTTTCATTTATGTAGATGATGGCAAAAAGCATCAAGGAAGTAAGTGATGAAGCTGAGAGTGAAACTCAGGCTTTCAATCCTTATTGTGTAGTCCAAAGCTTTATATAATTTCCTGCCTCACTTTGAATAATACAGGGTAAGAAAAAAGAATTTGTGTCCAGCTATCATTTTCATAAATATGTGGATGAAGTTGAGATTGAGTTTGCCACGAAGAAAATGGGAATGCAGCTTTGAATCTTTTAGAGTGGCCTCCATCATAGGGGAGGAACTGCGCACTCAAATGCAGATGTAACTGTGGAGAAAGGCAGGGACACGTTCCAGGTGAACCACCTATTTAACAGTAGACAAGTGGATGAAGACATTCTGAGAGATGGTTAAAAGTTCATGTCCTAAATAGGCAGTGGTTTTGGAGTGGGGAAAACAGCAGCTTGAAAGTGTCTAGGCCGGAACTGTAAAGAAGATCATAGAGTCAGAAATATTTTATCTTTCTATTGACCAAGAAAGTATCTATAAAGACTAGGATTCTGATACAGGAAATGAAAACAAAAAAAGGAGTAAAGGTGCTTATATTATATATAGAGTAAATTATTAGAAACCAAATTCATGTGGCAAAATAAGAATAGGAATATGAAAAGGTACATTGCTTGGGAGAACTTGAAGTCGAGATATCTATCCACGAGGTAAGGAAGGAGGAAAAGAAAGCCGTTCGGCACCCTGAGGCAATGCCTCAGAGCACGTGATGCTTGAGCCACTGGATGGTATAACGAAATGTGTGACAAGTCTACTTTCATCGAGTTTTTGATAATTGTTTTGGAAAAAGGAGGCCCAGTATTCTCGGTAGAGAAGAGAAGAACCTAAGCATTGCACTGCACAGGGAGGCAACGTGACTGAGTCTAGAGAAGAAACGAGATGCTGGGTTTTGTGGTGAGCTGCAAACTCTGACAGTGCAAAGACCGCATCACTAAAGCAGACTGTGTTCCTCGCATCTGCATTAGTAAATTTTCACTTATCAGTCTCATGTAGACAGTGCCAGGCTCTCTCTAACATTCCGTATGTCATTTCCCTCCCAGTGGCTTTCGTGATAATTTCTTTTGAGATATATCTTGAGTTGATACAGCATAATTAACTGGCACCGAGTGAAAATAACTTATCTAACAGCGCAGGCAGACCCCAAGGAACAAAGATGCCATTTACATTCATTATCTAAATAAAATGACACAAAAACAACAAGAAAGTTGTTTGTCCCTTTCAAATAGTTTAACACTTATTTTAATTTCATACTGCTTTGCTAATAGATATGTACAGCTTTCTTGGGGACTTTTTGTCTGTATTGTTTTCTGCATATTTATATATTAGACAATTATAGAGGCTATATTTATTTTATTTAGAAATACATTAAAACAAAAGTAGATGAGGCAGAATATAATACTTCAGAATAAAACAGCCATATGTATCTAAAAGAGCACACAAAACGCAAAAACAATACAAAAACCATGAGCTGTTCACAATTCAATTGAAGAATGGACCTCAGTACTTTAGAGCTGATCCATCAACGCTCATTCTCAGAGACTTTGCCTCCTAACATCTAGAATTAACTGAGTTGTCAGTGCCACTCCTTTTGAGTCCAAACAGCTCATCACTTTTTACCACACAATCACAATGAACTCCAATTTTTCCTCCCTTTTTTTTTTTTTTTTTTTGAAAATTTCCCTCTCCCTTCTTTCCCTTGGCAGTTATCAAAAAACATCTCTTCTGTTAGATAAGAGATCTCTTTCTTTCATAAAGAGAGCAGCATTTTTTAGCTTTGGTATGTGTAAAGTCAAGAATTTTTTACAATGCCATATTGTCAGGACAAATGTTTTGTCTCTCATTCTATTGTTGACAATTGTCCAGGGTGGAGCCAGACTGATGGTCTTTGTGAAAGAAACCTATTCTTGATAATATAAAAACAAACATATTTGATGTAGTGTTTTGCTGGGGAAAAACCGAAGCCATTTGTGAATCTGGCTTATTCTTCCATTAAGCACTAAATACAGTCTCACAAAGATCATTAAAAACTATAAGCCCACTCCACCTGTGGTATTCAAAGCCATGTTCAGGAGTAGACACACGGGGGATGTATGATAACACCCAACTGCAAATACTGTGTGGTCTTCGATTGTATTACAAAGCTACAGCAAATATTTATGTTGGCTTAAAATATTTTGAATAATCTGGTCACTTGGATACTTACAAGCAAGTTCTGCCTATGATCTCAAAAACACATATTATCTCAGTGAGTATAACTAATACTTCTAACCTTTATAAAAGGGTTTAATTTATCTTGTCTTAATTTATTTTTTCATGTAACTTTGAAAAATGTGTTTTTAAACCAAACAGGTAAATGTATACAAGGTTTCCTTCTATCTGATGGGTTCAGTCAAAAGCAGACAATAACTAGGAAACTGTGTACTCTCTTCACCAATAATAATTAGTTAAATAAAAACCACTTCATCAAGAGCCATTTACATAGTAAAACTTGACTTTTTATTCCACTCTTTTAGAGTACAACCTTCCCAGGAGCCTTCCCACAAGAGCAGATGTGTGAGATGCACACTGTCAATAGGTTGGTAATCATTGCATCAGCTCTCTATAAAAATGTTGTAAGATAGAAAAACCTAAAGTAGAAAACGCCTTGGCCTATTTGTTAAGAAAAAATCAGCCTGAAGTTTTCTGAATGGAAATAGAAATGAAATAATAATATTTATTTTTCTACCTCTCTGTCCCTTACAAATACAAAACTTCCTCAAGGTGAGGGAAAATAAACGATGGGAACAGAAAACTCCAATTAGTTTCAGCTAAGACTTGGCAAAAAGCAGATGCCAAGAGTAGTTCCACAGTTCTGAATACTAAATATCCAACACATGGTTCTTTTTTAGTTCTCATCCCATCTGGAAATCTCCCAACAGGAAACAAAAACAGTGCTCAAAAAGCCCCTAAATAAAACTATTAGGATATAGTTTGTACACATCCTACGGTATGAGAAGTACGAACTATAAGCTTGTTTTATAATGAAATGAGAGCTGACAGACTTCTCCATTACTCTTCATTGAACTTGCAACAAGAGTGTTCATATCATTACGAGTGAAGTACCAAGAAAATCAAAGAACATAATCTCAAAGGTTGGATTCCTCCTTCTTCTGGCAATTATGGAAGACAGCCCTAAACTATATAATGTTTCCTCAAATTCAAAATTGTTGGCAACCTCATGACCACCGCCTCCACTCTTCTCAGTCCCACATCAAGCTACTGGTTAAACAACGAATCCATAGAGAACTAGCAAGCTCACAATATGAAGCATCTTCAACTGTAATACTGAAGATGAATTTCAATGAGGCTTAAAGAATGGCCATAAATTAGCTAGCCTGAACACTTGAATTTTTATATTCTATAGAAGTAGAATGCGGGGTGGCTTCTTCCTTTCTATTATGTAAGTGAGTTGAGTCTAAAGTAGTTTGGATCAAATGAATAATTTCATATTAGTTAGAAAACAACTAGAAAATAACCTAGCAAATATTCATTAAATGTTAATTATTATTCTTGATTGATTGCTGCTTGAACCACTGTCTAATGGAATCATTCATGCAAACTTTGCACTTTTCAGGCTTCAGAATTTTTGCCAATATGGATCTGTGGGATAAGATCTGAACTAAGTGTGTTTTTTTTTTTTTTATTTCAAACTTTACTTAAGAATATTGTTAGCTGGGCGGTGGTGGGACACGCCTTTAATCCCAGCACTTGGGAGGCAGAGACAGGCGGATTTCTGAGTTCGAGGCCAGACTGTTCTACAAAGTGAGTTCCAGGACAGCCAGGGCTATACAGAGAAACCCTGACTCAATCCCCCCCCCCCAAAGAATATTGTTTAAGAATTTTATAAATAAATGTAGCATGTTCTGATCAAATCTGCCCCTCATTTTCTCCCATCCCCTAACAACATTTCCACCAAAATTAGTGAGGTCTGCTTGTTTGTTTAATTAAGTTTGCTTAGTCCTGTCAGTATGTGCCTGGGTCCTTTTTCATGGGCCATATCTGTGAAGACTGTATTTCTACCACAGGTATCATCTGCCATTAGATCCTCAGCTAGGGGTAGTACTTCATGACACTCTACCCAACCATGCTAAAATTTCATGAGTTTAATGTTATACAGTCTTGTGCATACATACAGTCACAGTCACTGTTGACTTCATATGTTCAACTGTCATGTCTTGCCTGGAAAATTCTGTTATTTTAGTCATTCATGACCTATGGTTCCTACAATCTTTCTGCCTACTCTTCCATGATGATCCCTAAGCTTTGGGTTGAATAGGAGTGATACAGATGTCCCATTAGGGCTGAGCATACCACAGGCTCTTACTCTCTACATAGTGATCCTACCTGAAAATTTAAACCTAGTGCTTTCTGATCCAGCAATTTCAGTCCTCTCGTCTCTAATATAATCTTTCGTACTCAAAGAATTAGTGCTAAGATTGCATAAATTTTATGTGTGAAAATATATATTAGGTATTAATTATCCACATAAAACTGGAGTACACTGACTTTCATGACATGACTCTCCTAGATACTTACATTATTTTGGCCAACTCATATAATAAGTATTGAGTAAATATTATTATTATTATTATTATTATTATTATTATTATTATTATTAAGGTAACAATAAATATTGTGTAAGAAACATAGTTCCAAGTACTGGAGGTTTAATGATGATCAAGAATGAAATTCTTTTTGAGTCCACAAAACTTATAAGTAATGAAGACTATAAACATTTGTGGAAGATAAATGGAGGAAATCAGAATTGTGAAACAGCAAGACAGTAGACAATGTATTCAACACAGAGATTTAATGTTCGCTGTGACTTATGGGAGGCTGAGTATAATACTTAAGAATGTAGGCAGAGATCATTATTGGGCCATCGAAAGCTGAGCCTGGTGGGACGAGATCTGGGAAGAATGTATATACTGCAAGGACAGCCATGCATGCAGATCAATAGGAGAGCATTGAGGCAGCACTGCAGTCCCCCTTTGTGAATGATGCTATGGTGTTTAGAGAAAAGAATTGTAAGTGACATGTACATACTGCAAACTCTTAAAACAGGGCTCTGTTTCCACCATGAAAAGATTACAATTTATTTTAAGAACAATGGATTTTTAGCAAGGCACAGTTGGAGGTTCATTTTTGAAAGCCATTCTGAGCTTAGGTGTGGAGAAAGGCATAAGCAAGTACTAAATTAGAAACATTGTTCAGGAAGCTGATAATAATTTCAGTAAGTAGTTAGGGTGGTTCTTAATGAGATAGCAAGGTAGAAAACCTGCGAATGAGAACACAAAGAGTGATAAATGTAAAAAACATTTAGGCATTTTAGAGAGTAGAATTTTACAGACTAAGTGTTTTAATGGCATTTGAAAAGAAAGAGGCATACTGAATGGTAAAAACTGATTATGAATCAAATGAATGAGAAAAAGTATATGCTTTACAAATTCATGAGTTTGTAGTTCCAATAGTTTACTAGAGAAAACAAAAAGAAAGGGCAGCTTTGGAAGACTATGTGTTAAAATTTCAACATCAACAAGTCAACAATGCTTGTAGCCCAAACCAGAAGATTAGAAATGTGATTGGTGATAAAATTTTGAAATCATGAATGCACTGTGAAAATTAGGGATAAGAAATTATTAGGTCATTGGCGATGCACAAAGAAGAGTAAAATATTATTATTAAATGCCATTATCATTAGATGTTGCCAGCATGGATGGAAATGATGAATTATTAAATAATTTCTGAGAAGAAGACCTCATTTGGGGTTAATCATGGGGTAAACGTAATGCTGTAGAATTAAGGGAATAAATAGACATTCTACAGCATCAAACAATAGAAAAATAAGTACGATCAGAATTGAGAAGAAAAGGGAGGAGAGGGGAAGGGGAGGAGAGAGGACTGGGGAGAGGATAAAGAACAGAGGATGTAGGACAGAGAGAGGAGATGGGAGAGGAAAGAGGAGAGCGGGAGGGTGGGGAAAGGAGAGGAGAGAGAAGAGACGATGTGCTGAAGACCTCAGAGTAGCAATCAACAAAAGCCAAAGTGAGGATGATTCCGAGGACAAGTATCTGGCCTCTTCTATAAGTATAGAAAATAGGATGAAAAGAAGGGGAGAAGAAGAGGAGGAAGAAGAGAAGGAGGAGAAAAAAGAGACCTAGGAAGTCTAGAAAAGTTTTAATAGACCATGACAGGTAAGTAAATGTGGACCACACAGGCTTATGTATAATAGGTATAAGTTGGAAACAACCCAGATGTCCCTCAACCAAAGAATGGATATAAAAAAAATGTGCTTCATTTATAGAATGGAATACTATTCAGCTATTCAAAACAAGGACATCATACATTTTGCAGGCAAAAGGATGGAAATAGAAATATCATCCTGAGCGAAGTAACTCAGACCCTAAAGGACATGCATGGCATGAACTCACTGATAAGTGGATATTGGGCGAAAAGTTCAGAATATGCATGATACAATTCACAGACCATAGGAAGCTTTACAGGAAGGAAAACTCAAGTCTAAATACTTCAATTCTACTTAAATAGAGTAACAAAATATTAATGGGAAGCAGAGGGACGGAGGAACCAGAGGTAAAGATAGGAATGGGAGAAAGAAAAGAGGTATGGGGCAAGAAAGGAGGGAAGCCCAGAGGGCCAGGAGAATGAATGGAAATATGCTACAGTGTAGTATGAGGCAGGGGAACCTTTAGAAAGTCCCAGAGACCTGGGAAATAAGAGGTTCCTAGGACTCACTAGGGAGGACCTTTGCCAAAATGCTTAACAGTGGAGAGAGATGGAACCTGAAGACACTATCTCCAGTAGGATAGGCATAGTCCCCAGTGGGGCATTGGGCCACCTACCCATCTTCAAAATTTTTGACCCAGGATTGTTTAGTATTTTTGATCTAGGGATGTTCAGTTTATTTTTGATCTAGGGTGGTTTAGTTTGTAAAATACTTGCCTTATAAACAAAAGTTTGATCATGAAAACCTATATTAAAAGAAGGAAGGAAGGAAGGAAGGAAGGAAGGAAGGAAGGAAGGAAGGAAGGAAGGAAGGAA
>NC_034596.1:62661422-62667607 GCF_900095145.1 Mus pahari
AAGAGAAGAGAAGAGAAGAGAAGAGAAGAGAAGAGAAGAGAAGAGAAGAGAAGAGAAGAGAAGAGAAGAGAAGAGAAGAGAAGAGAAGAGAAGAGACAAAGCCAGACACAGGTGCACACATATGTAATTCTAGCCAGAGAGACAAACAGGTTAGATCCCTAGGATAATACTTGAGCCTGACATCTGGTACACATAAACATGTACACTTATGTGTGCCTGCATGTATACACATGTGTTCATGCAGAAACATACTCCACCTGTTATCTAAAGCCTACCTCTAAGGTACTGAATAATGAAAGTAAATAAAATAAGTGAGTGTCATGTTTTTTTATGTGTATTTCCCTGGAATGCAAGATCACCATTAATCTTTCCAATTTCCTATTTTTCCTGTCAGTTTAATTCTTATTTTGTTTTGTTTTGTTTTGTATGAGAACGGGTTTCTCTATGTAGCCCTGTCTGTTCTGTAACTCACTATGTAGACCAGGCTGACCTTGAAACTGGAGATCCACCAGCCTCTGCCTCCCAAGTGTATACTTCTATTCTTAAAAGGTAGACTTTCAGAATCATTAATCCATGTATCATTCTGTTAAAGAGAGACACTGACAATATGAAAGGTGGGAAAAGAAACAAAACTAAATTAGATGTCCTTGGCTTTCCCTCTAACAAGTAGACAAGAATATGTAGTAGCTATGTTTCTTTCCTGAAATTTAGAGTCACAGTTGAACAACCCCTCTAACATTATAACACTCATAATGTAGAGAGAAGGACACCTTTCCCTAGCTATCTCAGCATGCTTCATAACATCAACTTCTCACAGGAGAAGTGTTCGAGTTTCATTCTCCTTTGCCTTCTTACATTTTGCAAATTAGTGGAGTAAGGAAGTTATACTAATTGCCATGCATGAGTGGTCCTATGCCTGAGATTCATCAACAGAGTCTCCTTTCATTGTTAAGAATCAACTCAAATTAACTAAGTTATTGACTTAGAAACCTACGGTGACTTTTAAAAATATATTGACCTTTTAGCCAGGTTTTATTAAAGGTTAGCCATCTTTTTTTTTGGCAAAGATTCCATCTTTACTATATCATTAAAAGATTGTAGAATCTAATATGAGATGTATCTAGAAAACTCAATTAATTAGGATGTATTTACAAAAAATAAATATATTTAAGATATCTCAGTATTTCTCTCCCAAGGTCATTTTTTTTTATTTCTGGTCATTTTACACACAACTGTAAATTTTGGAAGTTTGTTGATAGATTTGTTATTTCTGTTAGAGATTCTCCATTCTTTTAAGTAGTTACCAATTTTCTATTCCTTGCTGTATGATTAACCCTAATGCTGTCTAACACTGGTTACTCCAGGGCATTAGTGAATTTTTTGGCTCCATATGAAATCAAGTTTTGCATAATTTCATTCTACTTATCTAACAGGAATACAAATGAGCAAAAATAATTCAGGATATGTTGATGTATAATACCTTTCCATCATAAGAATCTACACAGGAATTTGATAATTACAAGAAGGAGACAGTCTGAAATGAATGCTCTGCACATGTGTTATCGCATCTACATCACTGAAAACACAACCCTAGGTTGATTATGCCATTCTCTAAAAGGTCTCATGTTAATACCTAGAAAATAAGATAATCATCCTTTTAATTATTATGAGTTGCTAATTGAATTAGAATAGACACATTTCATAGATCATTTCAAAAAACTCACGAAATACATTAAAAATTCTTGAAGATACAAATTATTAAGATAATAGGTAAGGTCTTTTGATGTCTTTAGCTACTCATGATAGACCTTAAAGATATATGTATATTACAGGTAAAAATGTGTAGATACATATCTACATATATAAAATTCAATGATGTATAATAAGAAAGAATTGTAGGAAAATATTATTTTTGAATTTCTCACAGTTTTGGGGGCTTCCTATTTGAAGATAAGTAGGTATTATCGGAAATAACATTTATGAAATTGCAGCACATTATTAGATATAGATTATAGATTATTATTTTAAACATGAATACTGCATATTATTGTAATAACATTTATGAAATTGCAGCACATTATTAGATATAGATTATAGATTATTATTTTAAACATGAATACTGCATATTATTGTAATAACATTTATGAAATTGCAGCACATTATTAGATATAGATTATAGATTATTATTTTAAACATGAATACTGCATATTATTGTAATAACATTTATGAAATTGCAGCACATTATTAGATATAGATTATAGATTATTATTTTAAACATGAATACTGCATATTATTGTATTTAATATTACTTACCTCTATCATAAAAATATTGCCAGAAAATTAGTAATATTTATAATTTTTTGCAAATTAATGAGAACTTTTATAAAATATAAGTATTTTCTATGGTTTAAAAATGTTTGTATAGGTATCTTTGATGTGCTGGTGGTATTGTGTATGTCAAGTGTTCTTTGAGAAATGGTTATTGATATAGCAAAACTCACGTAGATATCATTGGTTTAACTATGACCTCAAGATTCATTGAGTAAAGTCCTAATCGTCAGTACCTCACAAATGGATTATATTTGGTGAAAAAAAGAAGGCTATTTAAGTTAGAATGATTCCCTTAGCATTAGTCCTAATTTGAATTAACTATCTACTTTATAAAGAAATAAATAGAAAAACCTAAGCAAAACAAAGGCAAATGAAGACATTGAAATAGTAAATATCTTCCATCAGAGACAAATCTAGGATCAGATGTGCTCATAACTTAATTCTGCCAAAATCAAGCTCGTTGTGTCTGGTCAGCATCATCTGATGTCTCACCCAACAGTTAAAGAGAAAAAGATATCTACAAGCCACTGTCCTGAATAGCAAGTATGCCCAAATTCTCAACTACACACTAGCAAACCAAATCGCACAACAAATCAAAAGCTGAACTCATCCTATAGTGAAAGCCACATGCAAGGCAGTGTGCTATATGGTATAAATTATGAGAGAAATAAAACCTAATATCAGCTTATAAACATATTTGACAAGGATCAACAGCTTTTTATTATTAAAAAACATCTCTACAAATTAAGGGGAAAGGGAATTTCCTTCAATAAAACAGAGGAAATTTACAAAAAGCCCATGGATATCTTATAACTCTTGGGAAAACAAAAAGTACTTAATATTAAGTAAAATGCAAGAATGTTAATTAATCTCACCTCAGCTCAGCATTAAACCCAAAGCAAGAATAATAACAAAGACAGTAAGGAGTGTCCAAATTATAAAGACAGAAGGAAATATGTTAATACTTAGAGTAGCAATTATGACAAATGTATAGAACTTTAAAGAGACTTTCACCAGATAGAAAGAAGAAATGAATTTAGTACAATTTGGAGGATAAAAACAGGCATATGGCCACCAGTTAACATTGTTTATAGCAATAACTTATTTGGAGAGAAATCAAGAAAATCATTAATTCCTGATATAATTATAATGAATAAAATAGCTCTTAATATATTTTAACAAGGAATAAAAATTGTGAAGTGAAAACTGTAAGAAACTGATGAATGAAACGAAAAAAGACACAAGTAAGTGGAAAGTTTTTAAATATTCAGTGATCAAATTATCATTATTAAACTGTTCATGCCATCAAAAGAAATATGCAGATTGTGTGCAAAGCCATTCACAATTCCAGTGACACTTCTCTTAAAAAATTTTAAAAACTCACTCTGAAATAACTATCACTCTTCCTTAAAAGGCAGCAAGTAGTTAAGATAAGCTTGAGAAATATCTATTTATTACGTTTACTAATTTTAAATTACCTCACAGGAAACCATAGCACTGAAACAAAAACAGAAATATAGAGCTCTGGAGTAGAAGAAAAAGCATGGAAACATATCCAAGCATTTATGGTCAATGGATTTTTAATAAAGTCACCTAAATGTAATCCTGACCTCTTTAGTAAATGTTGCTGGAACCATTATCTAGATTCCAAAGAATACACACACACATACACATACACACACACACACACACACACACACACACACACACACATATGCACGGCATAAATCTGGTAGTGAATATCTATGTACAGAGATATTCCATATGTAAATACCTAATAACTCAATGCAATAGCAAAGAACGGGTATAATCTTTACTTTGCTAACAAGGAAAAATGTATTTCCAATAGTGATAAAACAGGTATGCAACATATACATTCTTAGATAAACTAATTAAGGTTGAAAGAGAGATATCCTTATGTTGATAAGTGTGGCTATGACAAGAATTGTAATACACCAGAGAATAGAAGCATTGGCATACACTTGGTGTGGATTTATATTGGTCCAATGATGATGAACTATTTAAATACATTCTTTGAAACAGGTCTATGATATAATCCAGGCATCTTTTTTTAAGGTTATGGACATAAATGAAATTAACATCTTTTTATGTTTGTTTTGTTTTTTATTAGATATTTTCTTTATTTACATTTCAAATGCTATCCCGAAAGTTCCCTATACCCTCCCCCCGCCCCTGCTCCCCTACCCACCCACTCCCACTTCTTGGCCCTGGCCTTCCCCTGTGCTGGGTCATATAAAGTTTGCAAGACCAAGGGGCCTCTCTTCCCAATGATGGCCGATTAGGCCATTTTCTGCCACATATGCAGCTAGAGACATGAGCTCAGGGGGTACTGGTTAGTTCATATTGTTGTTCCACCTACAGAGTTGCAGCGCCTTTCAGCTCCTTGGGTACTTTCTCTAGCTCCTCCATTGGGGGCCCTGTGTTCCACCCAAGAGCTGTCTGTGAGCATCCACTTCTGTGTTTGCCAGGCACTGGCATAGCCTCACAAGAGGCCGCTATATCAGGATCCCTTCAGCAGAATTTTGCTGGCATGTGCATTAGTATCTGGGTTTGGTGGCTGATGATGGGATGGATTCCCGGATGGGGTAGTCTCTGGATAGTCCATCCTTTCATCTTAGCTCTAAATTTTGTCTCTGTACCTATATCCTTTCATGGGTATTTTGTTCCTTATTCTAAGGAGGAATGAAGTATCCACACGATGGTCTTCCTTCTTGGTTTTCTTGTGTTTTGCAAAATTTGGGTATTCTAAGTTTCTGGGTTATTATCCGCTTATCAGTGAGTGCATATAGAGCTGGAAACATTGTCAGTGTTAATGAAATGATAAAAACATAAATTATGACACAAATGTGACTCATCCCTTAAAAACAAGGATGAATGAGGAAGATATTATATGCAAAGTTGAATAATTAAGGCACAGAATGAAAAAAGTACAAGTGCCTATGAACAGTGAAATGGTGGCTATCAGAGAGGGTATGGAATAAATAACTTGTAGTTATAAGTAAAATGTTGTAATTACAGAAGTTGGCAGTATATCCAGGAACCAAAGAAGAAGAGGATTATAATAATAGGTTTGCATTGTACAGTGAGAATTTGCTAAAAATCAAATTTAAGCAATATTTACTCAAAAATTAACTACGTGCATTTCTTAGTTATTTGTACACTACTATTTAGTACCACATCATATACTTAAATGTATGGTTATTAAAAGAAGGTAATTAGGGCACACAATATTTTCGCAAGGGTTGAGTACACAAATTGCTACCACATACAGATGAATTAAGTAGTTAATCCACTAGAAGCCAAGAAGGAAGATATAGATTTACTCTGCAAGCACCTTCATCCTGGAGTCAATGATGTGGAAAAGATGTGACTGTGCATCGAAGCAGTCCTAACAAATCTAATCCACTACTCATCAAGTAATAAAAAACTATATGATCCTACCAGCACACTCTCATCACTAACCTTACATATGTATGAAAGATGTTATCTTTATTTCCAAATGCCCTTCTGTTGAGTCCTAATTTGACTCGTTTCATTTTTTCAGTATCCTTAATTCTAATGAAAAGAACATACCTAAAAGAAAATATTCACTGGTAAACACCGTTTCTTCACTTCCACACAACCCAGGGCATGTGATCGTCATATAACATCAGAATTCTTCAAATATTCTTCAAATATATGCATCAATTCACACAGAGTAGGTAAACTACTGTGTGGTTTAAATTTTTTTAAAAAAGGTAATACATTTGTTAAGAGAGGTAAGAGCACCCGACTGCTCTTCTGAAGGTCCAGAGTTCAAATCTCAGCAACCACATGGTGGCTCATAACCATCC
>NC_034596.1:62667791-62693460 GCF_900095145.1 Mus pahari
CAAATACTTCCACCCTTGGAGTCTTTCTATTGAGACTTACTATTTATTTAAAAAAAAAAAATAAATCTTAAAAAAAAAAAAAAAAAAAAAGAAGGAGAATTCTAAAAACTGAACTCCACAAGTTAAGGTGAATAGGAATGTTCTCATGATAGAATGCAACAAAACAAACATGCAAAAATAAAGAGAAGGAAAGGGGGAAAAAAAAACCTGTATGCAAAAAGATCCCAGAGACTAAGTGAGTAGTCTTCCTGACCAATCATCCTGCTTACTGTAAGATGATGATTTTTTTATCTTGGAGAGATGATTCTTGTATGAAGAACTTGCTGTTCTTCAAGAATAAAGACCAGAGTTTGAATATCTTGAACAAATGCAAATGCCAAGAAGGCATATATCCTGTGCCAGAACTTATGAGACAGGGAGACTCCTGGTGCTGGATGCTAGATAGATCACTAGCAATTGATGACTTTCCTTAGAGCTCCTGTCTTGATAATGAGAGTGGAGAGACGTGGAGGAAGAGACTATAGATGAACATTCTAAAGCATAAATTACATCGTGGCTGAATCTCAATGGAGAAGATTGGCATCTCCAAGCATTTTGAAATACTTACTATTTTTTTCTGTCCTAAAAGGAAAGTTTCGTTCTCTCCATGTACTATGATACTATGTTTTTAAAAAAATCAACCTTTAAAATAATAAAAGACAAATAATTTTTAAGATGTTAAGTATATATGCATTAATGTTAACATACTTTCACTTTAAATTGGTTACTTATTACTTATATGGTGTTCATTAGCAAATCAAACTTTTTGCTACACTAAGTTCCACAAAAGTTGAAAAATTGATATTATGAATTGTCAACTGTGATTATTTTTATTCATTTATTTTGTAACAATTACATTTATTTTTATTTTTATCATATCTTACAGAGATTTTCAATTTTTGCAACTTTTTCTAAATTATTAATTGAAATTTTCGGTTAAAATTGTATAAAGCTAAACTAATGAATTGTTAGGTCTTTTTAGAGTCTCAAACAATGAGACTGCTTTGTGATATCTTATAGGTTTGAAGTTTTACTTACTGTTATTATATACAAATGAAGTTTTCTTACTAGCTTTAACAATAGGTATTATTTTATTTCATATATCTTAAACTATTTAAAATAAGTGCAAGGAATACTACAATGTTTATGATTAACTGTTTTCAAGAAAATCTTAATTATTTTCTGAGTGCTTAGAACAAGAATTGTATATGTGACAATTTTTATTTTAATTGAACATTTTCATTACATTACGAATTAATAAAGCTTTATGAATATTTGTATCTTTCTTTAAATGTATTAATTTATTGAGAGTGAGTAAGAGAGAATTGAAGTATTATTTCTCTATTATTATTAATAATAAATGTGTTAATTTATTGAGAGTGGGTAAGAGAGTATTGAAGTATTGGAGAGCTGTATGTATATTAATACTATGGCAATTCTATCATATTCTTTATTTGCTTTGCAATATTAGGTTGATATTATAAACATAAATGATCAATTATTTCTGAAAAAAACAGAGGTAAGATTATGGAAATCTATGTTAAAGAACAAAAAGAAAGAATATCCATATGAAATCACATGTTCAGAGATAAATTTTAAGTAGAATCTTGGCACTCCTAAGTGTTTGACTTCATCTCTTTCTTTCAAATAATAAGTCTAGTGTTTTTTTTAACTTTATTAACTCCACTTTTACAATACGTATGAGTCATCTTCAAAGGTTAGGTACATAGGTAATTCTTCAATACTGAAATACTAATTTGCTAATCATGAATTATATTGCTTGTTAGAGTGCAGTTCTAGTGAATGACAACCAAATGAGGTCCTTTCTCTAAAGCAAATTCAGATAATTAACATGATTGACACTAACCTGTCCCACACAAAGCTTCACTGTGGGAATTGGACCTCTAGAAGTATGTCATACTGCTAGTCAAAGTTGGCTCTTAAAGTTCATTTTCTTATATAAACAATATAAGAAAAGTTGCCTAGCAGAGTCAAGATGGAATTATTCAAATTTTTAAAGTAAAGCATGATTTCATGATTCCATCTTAAATGGAATCAATTACGATGTTTTCCTGACATGATGTGCAAATTTTCCAAGAAACAGCTTAAGTCAATTTAAAGAAAACCTGTATTATATAAAATACAGTTCCTCTGTGGTGGAATTAATAGCTTGTTTTCTACACTATCGAATAGAATCAAATTTAAATAATTGCTCAAGTATACTGTAGAAAGAAAACAAAACTTTGGTCCTTTGCTCTTCCTCTTTTCACCATATGGATAGAAGAGAGATGTGCCTTTTTTGAGCGCAGCAGGATGGTGTTCCTCAAATACTCAACTTTGTGTTTATCATATAATATTCCCAATTGGAACAGTAGCTTGCAGTGTGCACAGCTGCTAAGATGAAGGCATCTCTTCTATAAGAAAGGGTACTGCTCTTCACTGGGTGGAACCCAGAGATTTGATAGCAGTTGTATAGGTAGAAACAACAGGCACGAGAATCTGGTAGTGCAACGATTACAATTGTAATAGTAGCCTGGTGACTAAGACCACCACTGGATAGCAGAACCCCAAAGATTTAGAAAGCTCAGAAACATTGTGCAACATTTTTTCAGAAACTGACAAGAAACCATGCTATATTTTCATTTTTCTCATTTTCTTCCACGCATAACCAGAGTAAGGCAGTGACTTTTAAACATGAAATGACAGTTGTTCCTTTTCTAGGAGAAATGCAGCCAGAAGATTTAAAGAGAAAGTGTAGAAGGAGGGACCTTTATAGCCAATACTAACTTTCTCCATTTTGCATAACACATTGCCTCACTGGACCAATGAAAGAAGTTCCCCCTCCCTCTGTTTACAAATGTTTATAGTCATAGTGTGCCACCAGAGCTTAATTTGATGTCATGCCAAGGAAAGTCATTCTTTTAATCTTTCCTCATAAATCAATACTACTAACTCTTTCATCATTTTTGTGGCTTTTCTCAGAAGCTCTTTTAATTTATCTAAATCTTTTTTAGAGCTGAGGTGCCAAGAACTCAATCATGAAGGCAATCTCAATAACCATGCATGAAGGGAAAATAAAAAAAGGGGTAAAATCCAGCTCTAAGCCACTGTAATAACTCAGACTTCTTCCAGGGACAGTTCTTGCTATAAGGTCTCTTCTTGCCACAGCCTAGGATCACACAAAGAATCTTTTACAAAGGTATTGGAAGGTGGTCAGGAAATTTGCTAAAATAATATTGATCTGGAGAGTCTTAAAACACCAGTCCCTCATCTCTACAAAACACGAAAGGTGGGAAAAAAAAATCGTGAAGTATGTATGTACAAGGACATCTAACTCAAACATCCCTCAACAGTCCATGAAAAATCATGTATTCTTGAGGTTTCTACAGAAATGGCAATTCTTTGAGCCCCTTTGTATCTGTCCTTGGTAAAAACAGTTCTTCCTTGTTCTTTTTGACAGCACCAAAGACAGTCAGTAGGCCTTCCCTAAGTTCTTTTCTTTATGTGGTTGGTTTTATTGGCAATCTATTCTTCAGTCAGTGCTCTCCTTTGTAAGAGACCAGATAATGTAACCTTCTAAATTAAAATATAAGCTCTCTTTTTAGTAATATGAAGATATTTTCATCTGTCTCAATTGTCACTATAAAGTTCAAATTCAGTATAGTTTTTCATTATTTTTCTTGCTTTGATGTTTTTTGCTTTAAAGAACAGATGATAGTTTGGAAGTAATATTTAAAAATCTGGAGATGTAGCTCAGTAGGAAAATGCAGGTCATCATGTGTGGAGTGAGGCCTTTGATACGAGGACAGGACAGTTAGAAAACACTCTAAGTGCTTTAGTCTCTCCATCAGTCCTCACACTGCAGCATGTCTGAGGTCTCAGGATTGAATGACAATACAGTTCAACAAAATTCGTTACAGTACAAGTTTTTGCTTGACCTTGGTATGCTAGTTTTCCTTATAACTGAAAAAACAAGTCAATTTTGCTTGTAAAAAACAGAGGCTTAATTAATATACATTGTTAAAGGCGTTACAGATTGCATATGTGTAGTTTCTGCATATCTGCAGCCAAATAATAATACACCAGCCGTATAACAATGCAGATACAACTTATTGTTTTGGTTTGGTTTGGTTTGTTTTTTTTCGAGACAGGATTTTCCTGGCTGTCCTGGAACTCACTCTGTAGACAAGGCTGAACTGGAACAAAGAAATCCGCCTGCCTCTTCCTCCCAAGTGCTGGGATTAAAGGCCTGTGACACCTCTGCTTAGCACAGGTGGAACTTTTTAGCCTATTTCTGTTCACATTTTCAGAATAATATTTAAAATTCTGGAGATGTAGCTCAGTAGGAAAATGTAGGTCATCATGTGTGGAGTGAGGCCTTTGATCCTAAGGAAAGGAAATATAATCAAGCTGTCTTGTTTTATGCTGCAAGTAACCAGTTTAAAAAACAGTGAGGAAGATTGTAAGAGCTAAAGAACAGAGTCAGCTGAGAACACTGTCAGAGTGTGTCTCTTAAACTCATTAAGTCTCACCAGCATGAGCTAAACCAACAGGAAAGACACCAAGCAACTTGCTAATATAAGAGGGTAAAGCTTCTGTGTCCTCGATTCTAGATAAGCAACAGGCATGCCTGTGTGTGTGGGGTGTGTGTGTGTGTGTGTGTGTGTGTGTGTGTCTTTATTTGTAAAACAGCTTAAAAGCACAAGCCATGAATGAGAGCAAGGGATGGATACATCTGACAGGTTGAAGAGGAGAGAAGAAAAGAGGAAATAATGTAAGTATAATTTCAAAATTAAAACAGCAATGAAAAGATTCACATGGACAAACGGTTTTTACCCACAGATCAGTGCTTTGCTCAGCCCCCACCAGACAAACATTTTCTTACAAAGATGGGAATTAACATAGAGACTACTACTGTATAATGTATAGAAATTGAGAACCTTTGGAATTCTCAGTTCTAAACAAATGCCTTCATCAAACCCCTTCTCTCAAAGTTGACGGATCTAAGCAGAAGAGCACAGCAATACCTTTAGAACCAGAGGTAATGAGAGTTCAAGAAAACAGTGACTTCCAGAATCAATAGGACGGAGGCACACAGGAACTCACAAAGCCTGTGCGACATGCACAGACTTGTTGAGGTTCAAGTCAGGTCCCAGCACTGGGATATAGAAGTAGAAACAAATCCCACCCCAACCAAGAAGCTATTAACAATTGATACCTGCTGGCAAAGGTAAAATATTATTATTATTATTATTATTATTTTTTGTCAATGGAGTGCCACTGGGTATACAACCATGCTGCAGGGCAGGCCCCATGTCCAGGAGCATTTAGTCAACACAAAATGAACTCAGTGGTATTTTAGCTGACCTTCTGTCTCTTTTTAAGTAGGTTGGGCATTTGTTGTCTTCTCGGTCTTCTGATTGTTTGCATTCTCATTTTTGTGTTCTGCATTATTTTGCATGTGCTTCCTGTTTTGTCTTTGAATATGGGTATTTATTTATTTACAGTAAGAGCATAAAGTTGGGTATGTAGGGAAGGGAAGTGGAGGAGAATCAGGAAGAAGTTGGTGAGGAGAAAATATGATCAAAATATATTGCATGAAAAATTCAAAAAGAAAAATATGTGTAATACTAGTAAAACACTTCACATTTATATTATGTTATGGAAACATCTACTATATGATGGGACTTGATACATACTTGTTCTGTCTTCATATCAATGCTTTAAAAATGTATTTGTACATGTATAGCCTACTAATTCTAACATGTAATTCCTTAAAGTAGTATTTAGTTTTACAAAGTTTCTTCGATTCAGGTATAACATTTTTGGAATTTTCAAGATTATCTAAATCTTTCCTGTAGGTGTATACTTCTAAAAAGTATCTGTCTTTGTTTCTACCATACAGAAGAAAGGCATGAGTTTATGTAACATAAATATATACAGATTATTGTAATAAACTCTTCATGACATCCAGGAAATAAGAACTATATTTAATTCCTCATTTAACAGGGCTACTTCACGTTTGGCTACTCAATGATATTTCTTAACTGTGAACAACACCATCCAAAATAAACTGATGGAAAAAAAAGACCTTTCATTTTGGAGACTATTATGACAAAGACATTTCAGAAAATACAGTATTTCTCTTTTCCAGCATACAAACCCAAAATGAGTGAAATTAAACTAGCTCAACAATTGCAAACACATGCTTCCTGACCTGGCAAACACATTTGAAATTAATCTTTCTCTGTTCTTGTTAATTCTCTCACTTGTCCCGGGGTCATGGATGGCATCTCTTCAAATTCTGTTAGGGAATGCTCTTATTATTCATTAAAATAGTAAATAAATGCGATAATGGTTTTCAAACATAATGTTTTGTATTTTTCTCCCCCAAATACCTAGTAACCTGTTAGCTATGCTCTTCCAAGGAAAGAAAAATGTCTATGGCCTGCTTTGATTTAAAACAAAAATAAATGTCAATGAAGGCCTGGCCGATACAAACTTTGATGAAATGTCTTCAGAAAATTTAATATTTTTACCACCTATGTTTGAAGGTTATATAGAAGTCATACAACTGAATCATCACACACCATAAGAAAAGACTGTTCTGTTTGGATAGGAAAGAAAGATGTTCATACATGGTTAAATGGCTAAAAAGGAAACAGTTAAAAAATGAAGTTAGGAATGTTTTCAAAGTCAGGCTTGTATAATGAAACATGACAGGATGCTAACTGATGCCAATCTTATATACCTTGTTATTTAAGATCTACAATATTCAATCTCATTTAGTTTATCTCATTTTCACATTTAATGACATCATTTATACTAAATCATAAATACATGTTATGCTTATTCAGAATTTTAAATCCTTTATGAAAACTTCAAATGTCAATATTGGAATTTTGCTGAATATGTGCTGAGAGAGTTTGTGATAATAGAAAATACCTGGAAATTTTAGTTTGTTGCTTAGTCACTTAAAAAGTTATACTTTCAAAAGATAGAGTTGTGTTTCTTCAATTTTATACTATACATTCATATTTGTTTCCAAAACATTTTGAAATTGTTTTTATTACACTAACACATATGTGTATATCTGGTGATACGTACTCTGGAGAACAAGTGCTTGCAAAGTCCATTGGGTCGATTAAACTTGAGTAATAGCTAGTAATGAACTACCTGATATGGGTGCTATAAATTAAAGTTAGGTCTTCAGCAAAAACAGTATGTGCTCTTAACCACTGAAGCCCTGGACACACTCTTACATATGTAACATGAAATTTAAAGAGCAAGTATTGCCATATTTTCTAGATTATAAGCACAGTATACATTAAGTGATTTAATACAATTTTTTTTTAAATTTATGAAAATATTGCCCTTTCCAATTTATATTCCATTAATCTCCTTATGTTGCTTAATTGATCTAGCGAGAACTTCAAATACTATATTAAATAGACATGAGGAGATTGGGCAACCTTGTACTGTCCCGGTTTTTAATGGGATTGCTACTAGTTTCTCTCCATTTAATTTGATGTTGGCTGTTAGCTTGCTATATATGATTTTATAATATTTAGGTATGCGGCATGCATTCCTGATCTTTCCAAAACTTTTAACATGAAGGGGTGTTGTATTTTGTAGAAGCCTTTTTCAGAGTCTAATGATATAATCATGTGGTTGTTTTCCTTGGGTTTGTTTATATAGTGTATTATGTTTATAGATTTTTGTTTATTGATGTTTCCCTAATTTCTTTCTCGTCCCGTCTGTCCCTCATGTAGAAGAACGCTACTGATTTGTTTGAGTTAATTTTATAACCTGCCACTTTGCTAACATTGTTTATAAGGTGTAGGTGCTCACTGGTGGAATTTTCATGGCTGCTTAGGAATACTATTATATCATCTGCAACACAAAGTCCCAACAAAGAAAGAGAACTTGTATCCATAATTTTGTCAATTATTATATGTACATGAAAATAAAACTTTAAAAATATGAAAAAAAAGAAGTGGGAAGGAAATAATCAAGGAAGAGAGAGGCAGGAAGGGATCTGGATGGGAGAGGAGAGAGGGAAGGGAGATGTGAAAAGCAGAATGAGATCAGATATGGGTTGGGCAGGAGCAAAGCCAGGAGGGCCAAGAAAAGGAGTGGCGATATGAAGCATCAGTAGGTGGGAAGTGGGGGCACCCTCTAGAAAGTACCGGAGACCCAGGAGGTGAGAGACTCTAGGGACTCATACCTTAGCCAAAATGCCCAACATTGGGGAGAGAACTCAAAAAGTCTACCTCTAGTAGGTAGACAGAGCCTCATGCAGAGAGACAGACTTACTAACCGACAATCAAAATATGACTCATGACTGTTCCTGTGTAAAAGAACTGTAGGGACAAAATTGAGAAGAGACTGAAGGAAAGGCAGTCCATTGACTGAACCAATTTGGGATCCATCTCATAGTTTGGCACCGAGGCCTGACACTATCACTGATTCTATGTTGTGTTTATAAAGAGGGGCCTAGCATGGCTTTCCTCTGAAAGGCCCTACCAACAGCTGATTTTCATGTCTTCTACTAGCACTGGATAAGAAAGCTCACAATACTTCCTCCCTCCTCAAATGGGTCAGCGTGACATATGAAAAACAGTGTTCATTACAGTTGTATTTGAAGATTTGACCTGATTAGAATAATGATATATTTTCCATTACAGCATGCTCTCTTTGTATTTATTTTAGAAACTAGAAAAGATTTCTTTTTCATTTAACTTTCAAAGTAATCGCTTTGATAGNCAGATAATGTTTGTGACCTGGTTTGTAAAACCTCATTTTATTTAATAACATCAAACCCTGTATATTGTTAGAGTAGACAGTCTAGCAGATAAGTCTTTAGTGCTTAATTTGTTTATAATATTTCTGTCTACATAACATTCTAGACATTTTGATTTTAAAGCTTTTCCATGTGAGACATTATGCTTTAATATCTAAAATATAATTCTTGTATTCAATTTTTGAATTAAAAAATCTCATTAATAATTCTGATATCCATTTCCAGGTATGAAGGGAAAGGCAAGTAATTGTGACTTTGATTTCTCTCCAGTGATAAACTTGTTCTCCTGGGTGAGAAAAAAATGCCATACTACACCAAATGTACTTGATCTCTCCAGAATGACTAACTGAATCCCAAAATAAAACATTCAAGGAGTACATTGCAATCTGTGAGCTAAGACTGGTAGGTGGTGGGTCCAGTGTTAAAAACATAGCCTATCCTCTTGAGAGATTACATTTAAGAATAAGAAAAAATAAGTAGAGACTGTAATGCCAAGTGTTGACAAATGTTTTGCAGAGGAAATGCAAAAGGCAAAGTATGCAGAAAGAGAGGAATGGACACTCCTGGGTATAGAAGAAATATCACAGGTGACAAAAGGCCACTCTGTGAGAAGAGCTATCATCCATGTATGTGAAGGAACATTGTGTTGGGTCATTTACAGTCTTTCTTTCTATAAATTCATGAATCAGAATTTAGGTTCAAGTCACAATTTCCTATTTCAAAAATCTCTATCATGTAAATAACAGGTTACTGAACCACAGTGTTTTATTGATTATGGGTGAGTGTCATATTAGTTAAAGCTATTTAGAATTAACCATTTTGCTCAATCCATAACTATCAATACTTCTGCAAAACTTAACTCTCAAACATCCACCACCCAACTAAGTATAGCTGCTGTTCATTTTACTCTGTACCTTTTCATCCCAAGAGAAATGCCATTATGTAACCAACCAATGCAAATCAGACTATTGCTTTATGTTTAAAATGGCTATCAAATTATAAATACTGCATTTTCTATTTTGAGTACAGAATGTGAGGACATGGATTTGTTATATGAAAGTATTGCTATGCTATTACTGCTACAATTACGATATTTAAAAATTAATGCACAAGTTACTTTGAAACACTGATATTCCCGGTGCGGTGAAGGAAAACACTAAGCCATTTTCATTTAAGATTATTAAACCTAAATGCATTATTCAAAGATCCAAAACACCCAAGCTACTTATTTAGAATTACTAATCTATTTTATTCATCTAAATAAAAGCACTGACTCTATTCAGGCATAAATTGCATTCAATTCAAGACAGAATTTAATATATTTTCTCATAAAATATTAACATCACAATAATTAATCATGCAACCTTAGGTACATTTTAATATTCTAAAGAGAATCAGGGGAAGCACAGATCCAGTGCTGCAGCTTAGAGATGTAATAACAAAGGTTGTTCTCTAGGTAGTGAGTTTATGCACACCCTGCATTCTGAAATAATCTATTTGAGGTTCATAGGCATTTCAAATTTTCCATAGTCTTCTGCTGTTTACAGGTATTAATATAAAAATCATAGATTCCATCACAATTGAGATTAGTTCAGAAAATAATAAACACCAAAAATAATTTCTAGATTCATAATCAAAACTTTTGCGATAGAGCTTGGTGTGGATGCCCCTTTCTAACAAAAACAATTTCCTCATTTTAATAAGAACAATTTTTCTTTTGTATATGAGAACGATTTAAGTAGCCCATGTGTTTCAAATATTCACATTACATATTTCTAACTTTAAATTATCTTCTGAGAAAACATAGAAAAATAATATAACCTGACTTTATAACCTAAGTGAGAAAATGTAAATTATTCAATGTTTAGAATACTCAAATAATTGAATACAGAATAAGGGAATGTGCAAAGTAACTTGGGCATATCTTTAACATTAAGATAACATTATTGAATAACAATGATAATATATGGTTTTGGTTAAACACAGTATTATTTGGAAAATATATAGTAAGAAAAACTATGTTTATCTCTATTTCTAGAAGGTGGTGAAAAGCTTCTTTAGAAAATACCACTTGAAAATAACTATGTGTATATATATATATATATATATATATATATATATATATATGTGTGTGTGTGTATATATATATATATATATATATCCACAAATGATTGTAATCTCAGAAACATAAAATAATAAAATAAAATAATAAAAATAATAAAAATAATAAATAAAAATAAAATAATAAAAATCTCAATTAATAAAATATTTATAGTGCAACTAATCAAAAATATTAATATATTATTAGAAGCAAGCAGACTATAGAAATAGGCAAAGGGAAAGAATTAGCATTACACAGAAGATGATATTTATATTTTTATTCAACATACAAAAGTTTCCTCTCACTTGTAGTTGCTGAAATGCTAATCAAAACAATATTGAAATACACAAGAAAATGGAGAATTTAAAAATTTTACTATATCCACTATTAGTGATTCATTGTCAAAAGTACTTCTGGAAAACCTGGTTGGATTAGGAATTGTTACTTCAAAGTTTAGATATAAAATTATCTATATATTATAATTCGTTTATGAATATGAACAAATGAGTTCTGCTTGGAGGAATTTAGCCCAAAGGGATTATTATTTTGCATATGAAGAACATAAGTACAAATATGATTCCTGCAGCTTCGCAGTTAGGACAAATGTGGAGAAAAATTAACTTAATTTAAATATCTAATGGGAAATGTTTATATATTTTTTTACCATGATAGTATGCGATTATCTGTTATTAAAAATGATGTCAAGTTACTTCTTTCAGCCTAGAGGAATAATCACATGTTTTTAAATGAGAAAAAGAATTTGCATTACAGGGAATTGTAAATAGCAATATTCTATCTTGAGAACTCATGAAAACTGTAAGGGCATGCATATCTATCTATCTATTTAAAAGTATATGATAATCAAATACATCCTTATGTTTGAAAGTATAGCAGGAGAGTATCATAAAAAATGGGATGTTATTTTGATTATTTAAAGGATCTAATGGAAAGAAGTAAAATGTAGAAGAAAAATATTAATTTCTTAAAGCAACATTAATTGCTTTAATCACTTTTAGGAAATTGTGCCACTTTTAAACATGATGCAAATATTTGAATCCCCACCAATCTGTCAGTTGAAAGTATCTATGATACTATGTATATACCCAAGAGAAGAACATGCATATACCCATAGAGAGATATATTAGCAGACATCCATAGAGTTATTAACAATAACAAAACAATCAAAGGTGAGAAAGAATCAAGTACATATTTGCTGAAAAATTATTAAATAATATGTAGCACATCCCTATAAACTTATATATAATTGCCTCTTACCTATGAAACGTCCAAACTGCCAGTGTAGCATTGGTAGAATGGTGACTATATAGGCTTGTTGGACCAACAAGACAATGGCACTGTTGCTAAGAAATGTTCCTTTTGTCATTTTTCTGACATAGCAGGTGTGTATTGGGGAGAGTTTTCTAATATTAAATGGCTGTGCTAGCTGCACAGCCTTGTCAATATCCATTGTCCACTTTAAGTGAGTCAGTTATAAACTGTGAAACAATATTGTAGTGATGCTGAAAATAATGTAGATTGTATGCAGCATAGAAGTTCCAAATTTCATCTTTAAATGTCATGTCATGTGCATTAAACTGAGCATATACTCTGTATGTCCTGTCATCTAATCAGATGGAATTCCGTGTAAGTAGAAGTGTTATTGTTTAATTTTTTCCACTCAGATCTTCAGATGGTGGCATGAATTTGTAATCTCAGCTCTCCAAGCAGAACGCAATGATCTCCACAAACCTCAAGTCCTTCTGGTCTACCCAGTAAATTCCAGGCCAGGTATGGGTATAGTGAGACTGTCTTAGAGGAAAGAAATGAAATCAGAAAGCCAAGAAAAATGGGAGGACACAAGTTTTAGTTTAACTTGTCAATACTTTTTTAAAAAATATCTAATTTTGAATGTAAGGAAGTCTTACAAGTTTATAATAAATCCACTTGACTTTTCCTAAATGTCTATCCAGGATTTATGAATCTTTTCTTGGAAGTTGAGGTCCACATAAATACAAATGTAGTACTATGATGCAACACAGTGTAAGTGTATCACTAAACAATAGGGATTACAGTAGACTTTCCCCCACTGATTCTTCAGTTGTAATTAGACAACCCAAGCTATATCTAAATAACAGTAAAGACAATAAGATCCATTTAAGAGAAAACTCGGATTCATACTTACAAGTGTTTATATACTGTGAGGTCAGTTGTGACTAACTATATGTCTTTTTCCTCCAGCTTTGGTTTTAGGTCTGTTCTTTATAAATAACAACATTAGAGATAATATATATGTGAGACTGGCTTGGAATAGTGAAAAGGGTGGGTCTACTGTAAGTTCAAGGACCGTCTGAGCCACATGGGTTGTTCTAAGCTACCCTGAGTTAGAGCAAGAAGGCCTCTATCACAAAAAGCATATAATTAGATTGATAATATTCTGGCTTTCAGTTAGGGCATTGGTCTATACAATCTCTAACCAGTATCCTCTTGCCCATAGCTAATCATATCACATACAAAACACAGTGTCTTCTGTGCGCTGAAGTGGTAAGAGCTCGCATGTTGAGGTCACAATGAGCTTATCTTGCATTCTGGCTCAAGTGCTTTCTAAGCATTTCCTTGGTTACTTACTTAACCTTTCCAAACCTATATCCTTCCACACAAAATTGCATCTGCTTTGAGGACCTTTGGAGGTTCCTTACATGTCACTAATAGAAAGCCTTCAGTGCCTCTTAAAACAACCCATTCAGTAGTATAAAACTTACTACCTTAATCAATCCCAACTTGATCCTATGTTTAGAAAAACAAATCCTCCCAATTTTATTGTCCTATCATCCACTTCACATTTTTACTCTTCAAAAAAACCACTTAATGCATGGTTATAGGAATAAGCTGCCAAACAAACTCTAACAGCTTTACTGTGACCTTAAAAATTTCTCTTTCTGCAGTCTCATCTTCCTGCTATTCCAGTAAAATTCACAGATGCATAGTATTGGTAACAACTCGTTTTCTCTAATTCTGTCATTGATCTAAAATCATCCTAAAAGAAAGAGTAGCTATATTAACTTTCAACTTCTTTCTCCCATTATCTATGTCTAACTATATTTTACAATTTCCTGTTCCATTAAAAAATAAATAAATTAGGACTGGAGAGATGGCTCAGAGGTTAAGAGCATTGACTGCTCTCCCAGAGGTCGTGAGTTCAACTCCCAGCAACCACATGGTGGCTCATAAGCATTTGTAGTGGGATCTGATGCACACTCTACTGGTATATGTCTGAAGACAGCCACAGTGTACTCATATAAATAAAAATAAATAAATAATAAAAATAAATAAATAAATATAAATAATCTTACTTATCTGAATCCTTACAATTGTCTTCCGTAGAGTTTACAGACTTGTCAAAAGTATTCCTATTCCTTTTAGAATTAGGAATTTTAAATTCCTAGGTAGAAACTATGTCTCTTCTTTTCAAGTCTCCAAAATGGCAGTTTTTAGAGTCTGGAAACATATTACTTTTTTCAGAATTATTTACTGTAGTTTGTGTTCATTTATATATTTTATGCATTATACATTCTCTCTCTCTCTCTCTCTCTCTCTCTCTCTCTCTCTCTCTCTCTCTCTCTCTCTCTCTCTCTCTCTCTCTCTCTCACACACACACACACACACACACACACACACACACACACTTTATGTATAACACAGCGTCTGACAAAATTGTTTTGCATAATGAGAAGTCCATCATCATTTGGGGAACTTGACTCGTTCACCTTTGGTTAATTTTCTTTCAATGTGATCATCCAGGAACAAGCACCATGTACATACATATAGGAGCCTTTCCAAAGTAATTAAGCTTCACAATCATCAAGAAGATAAAATTCCATTATATAGGTTCAAAACAATCAAAAACCATCCTACAATTTTAAAAGTAGAATATAAATCGCATATTATTCCAATGTTTCAGCCTAATGGGAATACCATCAATATTTGACAGTTTTAGTTTTGATATATTTGGTGTTTTGTCATGTTTTTTGAAAACATATGTGAATAGTTTATGATTTATTACAAAACATAATACTATGAAAAAGACTGAATAACATTAAAAGTAAAGTAATGTACCTAATGTAAGAATTGGCCAAACATTTTATATCATTCCTACCTATTGTTTTTCCTGGTAAATGTTGATTTTATTGACATTTACATGGCAAAATTTTTACTAATCCAAACACCTTGGTGTCTTATATAAACTGCAAAAATAATTTATAAAACACAAATTTCTCAAGATCACCAATTTAATTTTAGAACAATTTTCACAATGGTGTGTGTGTGTGTGTGTTTGTGCGCACGCGGGCGCGCACACACACGCACAGACATTTGTGTACAGATGCAGACTACAGCAGTCAATGTGAGGCATCTTCTTCTCTTAGTGCTCTCTTTTTTTATTTTTGGAGCCTGGGTCTTTGACTGAACCTGAACCACAGATTCATTAAGACAAGCTGCTCAGGAAACTCCAAGGGGCCTCCTTCTTGAGTTCCATAAAGCTAGAGTTATAGGTCCACTGCCATATCTGTCTTGTTGTTGTGGGTTTTGGAGATTCTAAATGCTGGCCCAATGCTAAGGTGGCAAGGTCTCTATAAGTGCACTTTCCCCCCATTTCTTATTGCTGACTATACCCTGTCTTCTCCCCTGAATTGCATTGCGATAGTAGGGAATTTTGAAGAAATAAAAATAGATTCTGATTCCCTTCAGCTCCTTCACTTTGGGAATATTCTTTAAACAATCCATTCCCCTCTCCCCTTTTGGACTCATAACAGTCTAGGACACATATGTCATGCTATTCTAGCAAAACCAAGTATTAGTTTCAAAGTGCAAGCTTAGTAAAGAGTCTCTCTTTAGAGGGAACTATGGCATTAAAAAAGAGTCTGTAAAATAAACCTACTTGGGTTTAAGGTAGCTTTGAAGTTCATCTAAAAAGATGGAAAAATTTTTAAAGGTTAATTATAGCTAATTTAAAGTTCGACAGAATACAAGGTAAAATAAAAATAAAACTGTGATTTGAAGATGAACTTAAGACAGGTCTAGCTTTAAAAAAGGTTTAATATCTTGTGAGTTCAAAAAGGCAAGTTTATAAGCAGCAAACCTTGGTGGTGATGGCACGATCAAGATGACAATAGAGTTGTGCTTTTATCTTGAGTAAAGAAAGCAGAGAGGGAGATTTATAGAGTGAGATGGCCTACTGAAAGGATAAAAAGATGGAATACAGTACTTTAGTCCATGTTCCTTGACTATAGAAAAGCATCCAAAGCTAGATACTTTATAAAGAAATGACGGTTATTTGGTTTATAGTTTGGAACATAAAGAAGTCAAAGAACATGCAAGCAGCTCTGATTAGGGAGATCTGATTAAGTCACACTTGGATTCATGCTATTGATAACCAGAGCAAGAGTGACCACAGACAAGGAAGGAAGAGAAAGTAGGTATAAGTCAATCTTGCTCATTTACTTTTTCTAGAACTATCTGAATGCCCACTTGGAATACTTAAAATTCCTAAAACTATACAACTTCTACTGTGGTCAAACACTGCAACACTCACATGTGGACTTTAGACACACTACATTTAACCTAAGCATGTGGGAACTAAAACTAAGTATAAATCTTAACGATTTTTAGTTGGAGTAGATAGTTCTCAAGGATAAAGATGGTAAAGTTGAAGAAGCTGCATTACTTGAAAAATAAATGGTCAAAGAAGAGTCTATGGAGTACCTGATGCTAATTGCAGCCTTGCCTACAAGCTCTCTATTCAAAATAGAGTTATAAACAGATAATCTGATTGTAATTGTGATTCATATTTATTAGTAAGTGGTTAATACAAGGAAGACCTCTTGAATATATTTGAGTGTGAGAAATAACACAAAGGCTTACAAAATATTAGACCACAGAATCTGATAATCATGTAAGTACAACATTAAAAATATATTGAAGGCAGTGGGTGATGCAGAGCGCCCATCACTAGAGGCAAAACTGCAGAGTCCTGGAGACCAAGCATTATCAATTTCCACCAAGCCACAGACAAACAGCAATGTCCAGAGGCTCCCAGAGCTCAATGTAGCCTCATGATGATGTTAAACTTGGAGTAATCTTCAAGTCTAGGCAACATGGAATGTAAGATTATACTTTGACATTTTTGTCTGCTTCAAAATTAATTCTCCACAATCAGTTCTTACATTTAACTGATTAAACCCCCATTGTGCCCCTTCTGTTTCTTCTTGGATTCTCTGGACTGCACTACAGTTCACATTTCCCATTATTTGCATTCCCTTTGCTCTGACATCACACGTTTCAGACTTTTATGTTCTGCTGTGTGACTCAAGAGGGCAACTTTACCACATGCTGCCGTTGAAATCACTGCTCCTGATTGCTTGGGTGGGTGCCACGGTACTTCCGTACAGCTCCCAGTGGCTCCATCCCACCTGATATACCCACTTAGACACTCTCCAGTGGAGAACCAAATATTGCAAAAACAAATTGAAAGTCACTGAACAAATGAGGGTGTTAGGCCCAGAGGGGTGGACTAGATGAACAGAGCACTGCAGAGCTAATCAGGGAACCATGCAACCTGAAAACACAAAAAAGAGCTGAGCCTGTAATAGTGGAAGAGTCTCACAAGGCAGGTGTCTGATGCCTCCAGTTGGTTTAAAGATGCCTTGCCAGGGTGTCCTAAATGCGGGCAAACACTGATCTTAGTGTGAGTAGACATAGCTTCAAAGATGGGCTAAGTGAATAGCTGCGTCTATAATTCCAGGCAAAGTAACCCATTCCCAAACTGCTTAAAATGCCTCAGTAAGATATAATAGCGATCTATCTCATGTGTATTGTGCTTATCTAATAGTATGTGAGAAGCAATCAAAAGTAAAAAAAATACATACTAAAGAAACACTTATATGGATTACATTCCAAATACTACAGACTTACAGGTACAAGCAGCTCCTTTCTCACTGGTATTTTCTATATTAAGATGGCATCTACTAAGGATGGTTACATTTACAAGATCAGGATTTGGCATTCATTCCTCAATTCTAACAAAATGATGCACGCAGATAATAAAAAGGAATATAAAAGTGACGAAGAAGTGTGTGGCGAGTGACACAAACTAGCAGATTTTTTTCTATCTCATTATTAAATTATGCATTATACATTAAAATTAAAACACAAGAAAAACTCTCTCTGTATTTGTGTGCATACACCAGTCACTTATTAATTTATTATTTTGAGACAGAGTCTCTCTCTAAGACTGGATTTTGCTGATACAGCTAGACTGGCTACCCAGAAAACCTTCGAAATCCTTCAGTCTCTGCTTCAGACTGAGATAACCAGGATGTGCAGCAACCTTCCTGACTCTGTACATGGGTCTAAGAATTGAATTCTGGACTTCACGCTTGTGCCGAAAACCTGTTACCATCTCCCGAGCGCTTAGTCATATTTTCCAGAATAGCATTTAAATTCTTGTTTTAAAAATGAAGTCACAGTAATGCTATTTAATGGATATATAAACATGAGTAGGTACTTCTAATGAACCCTAATTTCCCTTTGTTCTCAAGCTTTAGATGGTTGCGATGTAAAGCTGGTGAACATCATCACTCTTTCTTCAGACTCCTCTCCTCCTCCTCATTAGCACTGCTGCCCATGTTTCCTCAAATGCCAGAAGCAGGGGATTGCATATTTGCCTTTTCCAGAGGAGTGAAGGAGTGGCTAAACTTGTAAGCAATGGAGAAATCCACAGAATGAATATGCCCAAGATGTTCTAAGGAAAGCAGCTACCAACGGAGACAGCTGCTTCCCATCATTCTATCAACAGTAAATCCCGGAAATATAGTGATTGGAATGCACTATAGAATAAATAGGTGTAATAACTCACAAGAGCATACAAAAATGAGGTCATCTAGCTCATATCACTAAAGTAGTTAAAATTTATGTTTTACATTTATATAAATGAAGACTTTATTTAATTTTTCAGTAATGATTGTGATCTCATTGGAACTGATTATGACAGATGTTATAAAAGAAAAAAAAAATAAAAGGAAAATAATGAACTACTGATTGGAAGCACACAGTTAACAAGTGACTCACTCATCACTATCAATTACACAATAAAGCAGTCACCAGACTTAAGACATGAGTGTGGTAATCACGTCAGAAAAAATCACAATAAAATGGCAATTACGAGGTGAAGGAGCCTTCTGATGACCACAATAGGAAAAGTGAGCCTGGCTAAAAATACTGATGAGCTTTGGAAGTAAAGACATGATAGGCACCCCCCCTAACAAGCCCCACAAAACAAAACAAAACAAAACAAAACAAACAAAATCAGATAAATTCCCACACTATTAATGCTTTCTGAAGCTATCCTCTAGAGATCTGACATATGAAGAGAGGACCTACAATGGTGGTGTGTGTGTGTCATATGGAACTCTAGAGAAGCCACAGTTTGACCAGGGTAGAGAAATATTTGTGATAGTGAGCACGCAAGGCAGGCTTCATATCCTTTTCCATGTACTAGCTACAGATAATAAAAAGTATTTTGTTTTATTTTTATGCACAAGAAGGATAGTAATCACTACAAATGTGAGCTCCAAATATATAAGAAAGACAACAACAATATGACAACAGTGACCAGTCTATGTGAACTACGCAGATCAATGAGGGTAAGTCCATAATTTTACCTTCCCAGGGGCCCCGATTCTGTCATTTGTGTTCCTAATTTTAGAACCCCTATTTTTTAAAAAGGAAGTAGCTACAGCAACCCAAGCCAAGATTAAAGATTTCTCTAAAATGTATTTTTAAATAGGTCAAGTTGATCCAGGAATCAGATTCCTTCCTCCAACCCATGAACAGGCACTGAGAATAGAAGAAAGTCTAACTCATTTGGGGCGGAGACAGAGAGAAGTGGGTTGCTTCAGTCCCACTACTGTCCCGCCACCCTGAGAACCCGCCCTCCTCCTTACAAGGGCAGACTGAAGACTGAAGGCAGAGAATAAAATTGTTTTGCGCCTGCTGCGCTTTCATCTTGGCCAAAGCAACTCAGCATATCTGCCTCCTCACTGTCTTCCAGCTAGTTCTGAATAGCTACTGAATAGCTCTTTCTACTCCTTTTACTTGTACTTGATTGCTTGAAGAAATTTCAGCCAGATAAAATGAAAAGGAATAAAACTATCATTTCAGTGGTTACTCTAAATGTATCTTCAGTATATTAACCGAAACACTTATTCAAAGACTCTTGGTTCAGATGTCATCATTTTGGATACATAGTAGCGTCTGTAGGTCAGGCCTACACAGACTTTTAATCCTAGCTAGGAAGGATGTGGAGGCAGTTAGAGTGCAAATCCAGGTCCTTTCTAGATGAGAGTGAGTTCCATGATAAGATGTGAAATTTGTGGAGGACCTGCAATAAACCACCAAAATCTTGATAATGCTATTACAGGCCTGCAACTCAAACACTCAGAAAGCAGACACATGAGGGTTAGTGAATCTGGCCCATTCTTAGCTACATAGTGAGCATAGTAAAAGGAAAGACAAGACAAATATAAAAAGATGACTGAAGATAAAGTTCACTGGTAGGACAACTTTCTACCACAAACATAGCCCTGTGTATAATACCCAGTATTATTTAATAAAATAAAAAAGCACCATGTAAATCTCTCCTTTACTTTATTGAAGCTATGCTGCTCTAGGCCAGCGGTTCTCAACCTTCCTCAGGCTTTGACACTTTAATACAGTTCTTCCCAACCCTAAGATTATTTTCTTTGCTACTTCATAACTGTAATTTTGCTACGGTTATGAATCAAAATGTAAATATCTGCATATGCAAGATATCTGCTATTCAACCCCCAAAAGGTTGCAACGCACAGGTTGAGAACCACTGCTCTAGGCTGTTTTTACAGTGCATGGTAATAGAAAGACCTACACTCATTACCTTTGTCCATATGCAAATGAATACACTGAAGAATTCCTTTGTTGATTCCAGATCTGTAGCTGTGGAGAAGCTGGCCAAGACCAGCATCACCTCTAATGTCAGAGAAACAGTACAATGGATACAAAGTTCCTTTTAGCCTACACAACAAACCAGATATCAATCTTATTCTCCTTCTCCCTTCATTTGATCATTATTCGATTAATATGGATTTCAATTTATTCTCCATAGGCTTCTGACTCCTAGACATGTTTATGGTTCAAGACATATGTACTTCCAGGAACTACCCTGCTTCTCATCCCTTTATTGTTAGTTTCTCCAACCAAATCAATTATGTGCCTATGATTCATTCTTATAATAAAGATCAGCTCATTTTTAAGGGTGTACTTAATGCTGAGGTAAGTTCCCTCCATTATAGGCAAAGCACCTCACAGTTTACTGCTTGTAGGACTCTGATGCCCTTGACTACACACAGTGATTGGCCTGACTCACAGAGGGCACTCCCAAACTGAAGCCTTGTTGATCTGCTTGTGTTCCAGCTGTAGACTAAGAAGACTTGGACATCCAGAAGAGCCCTATGCTCCGACTGTTGGCCATAAAGCTCACACTTAGGTCTTCCCTCTGTTGAAGAGGAAACAGATTGTTTTTATCACCATTGTTTCTTTACTTTGTTATTTGCGTTTTCACAGTAGAACATCATCAGACCCAAACTTTCTAGAAGATATTCTTCTCTAAAATAAACCCTCTTCACGAAATTGTGCACCAATAAGTCAGTGTTTCTTTCCTTCTCATATAACCAATGGAGCACTTTGTGAACTTTCATAAAGCTCACACCTCTGGCTGAGTATTTGACTTCCAGAGTAGCCTACACCTGTTCTAAGAGATCTTCCCAGGGCCATCACTTCAAACCTGTCACCCTTGTGACCAGTTAGACTCTTTTACTAAAGCTACAGAAGTCAAGATTCTGAAAAGACATATTGGCTCTTGACTTCTAAGATAACAGTTCCTCCAAAAACGTTTCCAACTGTCAGTCCTTCTCTTGTTCTCTGGCTGTATTTCCTTTCCTGCCATAGAGTGACATGAATGTTATAAGGTCTATGTCCTTTCTACTCTCTCCTCTAACCTTTCTATTCATGTTCTACTAGCCTTCTCAATATAACATGAGGTTTTAGACACACAGATATTTTAAATCCCATGCCGTTCAGGCACATCCTTCTTGCTAGAATCATCTGCTCCCTTCTTCTGGCAAGCTTAACAGCTGCCTTCTGGCTTGTTGGAAGCATTTCTGGACCAGATTCTGGTAACAGTTAATTATTATATTAAGTACAGTACAAACACTACTCAGATTTGGAATGTACAATCCCCTAACTGTAATGCATACACTAAGGATCTAAATGCAGGGTTTCTGTTCATTTGACAATCCTGTTGCATTATAAAACCATCTGGCAGAGTTTTCCAAAGTGTGTGTGAATTACTTTCTCTAAGCAGGTAAGTGCAAAATGTCTCTAAGAAACGGGAGATGTAAGCAGAACACTTCTCATTCTCTGTGTCTGTGAAATCAACCTCAGAGACTTTGACCATCCCTGGTTCACCCTTCACGGGTTGCATTGGTCCCATTCCGACTTCACCCCACTTTCACCCATACATTACTTGAAGTTGTTTTACTCAGACGTAAGCATATAAATATAACTCACTAACCCAGATAACCGATTCCTCCCATCTTGAGTTTGTTATAAAATGTCAGATTTGATCGTGATTATCTCTAAATGACAATCCCGAAAATGCTGTTCTACCTTGCAAAGTCAACAAATTACAAGAAACAACTAGGTGGATATAATTAGTGTCAGAATTTTAACATTGCCTTCAGTGAGGCTGTTATGATGAGAAATTCCCAGAATGACATCTTACAACTCAGAAAGCAATATGACAAAGTGTTTATATTTTCCAGTCATGTTTCTAGACCCATTCTCTTTTTATAGAAGGAGTCATTTCCTTATTTTCTATTTAATTTTCTATTTAATTTTATTTACTTCTTTATTATTATTTATTATTCTCATATGCACTGCCTCAAGGTTTAGAGGGCTGAAGGAAGACACAGCTGATATGTTGTGGAACAAGGTTGAAGCACACCTTTTTTTTTTTTTTTTTTTTTTTTTTTTTTTTTTTTTTTATTTAGGGTTTGTCTGTATAGCCCTGGCTGTCCTGGAACTCACTTTGTAGACCAGCCTGGCCACAAAATCAGAAATCCACCTGCCTCTGCCTCCCAAGTGCTGGGATTAAAGGCGTGTGCCACAACAACCCGGCTGCACGCCCTATTCTTAAACTAAGTTGCCTGATGTTTTTTTCAAAATTTTATGATGTTAACACTGAGGCTTCTTTTAAGGGCATTTCAAATGGAGGGTATGGGCCAAAACTGAATAAATGAAAGCTCAGTGAGATAGCATCCGTGCATCCAGAAATTCATGGATGTTGGGGTTGGGAGTGTCAAGGTGACCAGGAATTAATAACAATTGCAGCTAAACAGAGAAATCAAGGATAGTATAGGAAAGACATACACACACACACACACACACACACACACACACACACACACATACACACACACCATAGATAAATAGTGAATAAATTAAATAAATAAATAAATAAATAACACATTGTTTAGGATGAGGCTGATTAACAATGGATGACATCCAAAGCCTATCAACAGGTGATGCTTACATCATCATCATCATCATCATCATTAGCATTTATCATTTCACAAGGAAGATAATTCGGCTAAAGATAACATTTACTGATGTTACAGGGAGACTCACAAAGTTCTTGCTGCTATAAAAATTAATGCCACTAGACCTTTGACCTCTGACCAAATTTCTTCAAATGTTGTTGTTGGTTTTTTTTTGTTTTTTTTGTTTTTTGTTTTTTTTGTTGTTTTTTTGGTTTTTTGAGACAGGGTTTCTCCGTACAGCTCTGGCTGTCCTGGAACTCACTTTGTAGATCAGGCTGGCCTTGAACTTGGAAATCCGCCTGCCTCTGGCTCCCGAGTGCTGTGCACCACCACTGCCGGCCAAAGGTTGTTTGTACCCCCTGAGCTCATGTCTCTAGCTGCATATGTAGCAGAAGATGGCCTAATCAGCCATCATTGGGAAGAGAGGCCCCTTGGTCTTGTAAACTTTATATGACCCAGCACAGGGGAAGGCCAGGGCCAAGAAGTGGGAGTGGGTGGACAGGGGAGCAGGGGCGGGGGGGGAGAGGGTATAGGGAACTTTCGGGATAGCATTTGAAATGTAAATAAAGAAAATATCTAATAAAAATTTTAAAAAAGAAATATATTTAAGTGGAAGATAGAATGATCACCAAAATAAATACAGATATTACTTTCAATTTATCAGACCAACAATCAAGGAGAAAGGTTAGATCCCTTGTTGAGTTGCATATTCCCCATCATGTTTCTGACACTTCTGAGAAAACAGGCCAGGAGGAAAATTTTGCTGACATTTCTCTGCAGCAAAAGTTATGGCTTATATGTACTGCACCATGGCTCCACCTCCCATCACTATCAGTGCTGAATTATCTCCCTTTGCAAAATGATAAAAGTGAATGAAGATCTAAGCTTCACATGTTAGTAACCTTGGACTATCTGCACACACACAGTCCTGTGGCTTTAATGATATTTCCATTTGAGCTGACTGGCAATTTATATGATTTATTTTATTTCTAATTATGTGCTTGTGTATTGGCCTATGAGTGAGTACATTCTTGTGAAAATATCTGCCTGCAGAGGCATCAAGTTGTCCTCTGACTCATAGAGCTGGAGTTCTAAGAGATGGAGCTGTAGGTTGTTTGATGTAAGAGAGGGAACAGAACTTAGGCCCTCTGCAAAAGCAGTATGTATGGCTAACTCCTGATCCATCTCTCTAGCCCCACAGTGATACTTGTATTGTTGAAGAACCACAAAAATATTAGAATTGTCATATGAGATTTCTGAAATTAAGCAAGAAAGCACATGAGTATGAATGGAAGTAAATAAAGACCACACTGGGAGATGATATGCCTGAGGTGTGAGAATGATGTGAATCTTGGGGAGTCTTATTTCTTCATCAGACATAGGAATTCCAGTGGGAAATGTTAGCTCACCTTAGCTTTTCAGAGAACAAATTATGACTAGAATTTACTCTTCCTAATTTTTCAAATTGAAAATGTTTGGTACAAGAACGTTAAAGTTCTGTCAACCAAATGGAGTTACTTTTGTAAAGAATTGTGCTTGTGATTACAAATAGCTACCTGTGATGAAAGTTTGTTTCTTAAAACTTGACAATCAGATGGATGTAAGAATGCCTTTAATTGTGCAATGCAAACCATCCATTTCACATACATGTTTAAGAATCAATGCACACGCTGTACTATTAAAATCCACTTTTAAAGAATCCTTATTTCTTGCTGGCAGGGTGGCTCAGATATTCAACCTGCTTGCACACAGACATGGGGACCTGATTATATGCCCAAAACCCATGAAATAGGCAGAAGAGGCAGGTTGTTTTCATTTTCTCCATGCTGAGGAGAGAGAAATAAGCAGATCCTGCAGCTTTCTGGTCAATTTAATCTCATCAGTATTGTCCAGATTCAGGGGGAGGTACTGTCCTTAGAGCTAAGGTGTAGAGAATTGCAGAAAGGCACTTGACAAAATACTATGTCCTCCATGCAGCTAAGCACACACACACACACACACACACACACACACACACACACACACACACACACACACACA